>NW_010565333.1:0-61798 GCF_000687285.1 Phaethon lepturus
CACTTGGCCTTGTTGAACCTCATGAGGTTAATTAGATTAAGCTAGTCTAGTCCTATGGTTTAAAAAGCATTTTGCTTGCTATCGTTTTGTCCACTGAACGTTTTTTTTAAAATACTCTCTACAAATAAGGGTAGGAAGCATGCTTAAAACAAAATTAACCCAGAAAAATACCCTTTACCTTCTAGAATTACAGAAGGCAGGAAATCCCTGGCTCTTGCTGTGGAAAATGTGTACCAACTTCATGTGGCATCAGGCTGAGAGATGGAAGACTTAAATACCTTCAGGTAAGTTTGAAGCACTCTCTTTTACTTGTGAGTAAATGTAAATGTATCACAGACTTCTGGTGAACCCAAGGAAAGTGCATTTTTTCCTCTTTTTTGGTCAGGCATCCTGGTATTACTAGTGCCTTTTCTTTTATATCTCAGAATGGTTTCTCAAGAAAGATCATTTTTTTGTTGTTTGTAAATTAAAAAAGGAGACTTCAGACCACAGTGCAAAATTCTAAAGGGACATTCATGTGCAAGCATAAATATTATCAAGGAACTTTAACTGGAATATGAGCTTGAACTACTTAGAGGAAATTAAAAACCTCATTTTAAATGAGAATTGGATAATTTAAAATGAAAATGTGAATTTTGAAAAATTTCTCCAGCATGATAGGCTCTTAAATAGGAGTGAATATTTTTCTGTTTAAAACCCATCAGCTTGTCACAAGAAACAGCATATAACATTCTCTTTTATTTTGTTCCTGCACTAAGTTTTAGATGGGGAGAGTATGGGAGGAACAACAAAGGTGGTGAAGGGTCTAGAGAACAAGTCTTGTCAGGAGCAGCTGACAGAACTGGGTTTGTTTAGTCTAGGTAAAAGGAGACTCAGGGGAGACCTTATGGCTCTCTACAACTACCCGAAAGGAGGTAGTAGCCAGGTGGGTGTTTGTCTCTTTTCTCAAGTTAACGAGCTATAGGACAAGAGGAAACAGCCTCCGTTGTGCCAGGGGACTTTTAGATTGGATATTAGGAAAAAGTTCTTCACCAAAAGGGTTGTCAAGCAACCTTGGGAAGTGGTTGAGTCACTATCCCTGGAGGTATTTTAAAAGATGTGTAGATACTTAGGGACATGGTCTAGTGGTGCACTTGGCAGTGCTGGGTTAACAGTTGGACTTGATGATCTTAAAGGTCTTTTCCAACCTAAACGGTTCTATGATTCTATGTGGAGGGGATGGGTGTGGTTTTGTGTATTCTTTTAAAAAGAGCTCCCGACTCAGGAATTAAATATTCATATATATGTCTCTTTAAAAGGCAATTCATAGGCCAAAATCCCAAGTTTATCACTTAGACAAGTTTCTCTTTTAAGTTAATGGAAATTTTTTCCCTGTTAAGAGCTGAAAAAGGTCAGGTTTTGGCAGTATTGACTGAGCTGTAATCGATATGGCTATGGAATTAAATAGAAGATGATGACTGTTGATAAACAATTCTGTTTACTAAAGATTTCCATGTTTTATAAACTTCACCACCATGGTACATTAAATTTAAATATCAGTAAAGGAATAGTCAGGTTGTATAGGATTCTGAGTCTGAAAACTTACTGTCCCATGTTGTTTCTGTGTAAAGCTAACAGCCCTTAAATCTTTACAGCCAAATGAATCACTTCAGGATGGCTGTGATAATCACTCCTGTAAAGTCAATGAGAAAGGGGAATTTATCTGGGAAAGGAGAATCACTGGCTGTCCTCCATTTGATTCCAGAAGATGTTTGGCTGAAGGAGTAAGTAGTGAAATGGCTCCTTTTTCCAGGTTTCCTAATAGACTCTGTCATGTTTATGGTTCTGCATATAGGTACCTCATGTGTATTAGGGTGGCAAAACCCAACCACCTCCCAGCACCTTGACTAAGCTGAATTTGAACTTTCCTTGAAATTCAGAAAAAAAGTAAGTTTTCTTTATTTTAAAATATATGCTGGTTTTCTGTGGGACTATACTGCAAGAGAGATGCTGAGCTTGCAGTAATTCTGTTCCATGTGAAGCAGCAAACACAAGAAAATGGTTGCTCTCACAATGTTTTCAGTTAGGTACCCAGAGTAAAGCTGTGTGATTAATTACACAACTGAGAAAACAGTTAGATCAGCCCCTTTTTTCTATGAATATGTATATAAAACGCTCGGACATTTTTTCTCTGCCCTCGTTTGAGGTTAGGGAAGGGAATTTTCACAATGCTGTAGGAAGAGCCCAGACTTCCACATTTGCAGTTGTTTGGTATAATGGTGTAATAAAACCCCTGCTCAACGTGTCCACCCATCTTTCTTGTGATTTGAGGTTAGCCGTACACTGAGGAAGAGAGTGCAGGTTGGGGTGTAGCATGCGAGGTGCTGTTTTTGCTGATCTAGCATCACACAGGTGTTTATATCCACCTGTCCCAATTTTCCTGGGCATGACAGGATGCAGGAAACCTTTAACAAAGCTTGTGCCCAAACCTCTCTCAACATACGCATCAAGCACGTGGAGGATTTGATGTGTATAATGCAGGAATAATAAAGCTTCTACAGTGCATTTCTCACTTTGTGAAATCACTATAGCACACACAGTTGTGTAATACAAATATTAAAAAAAATTCTTGATTATGCAGGCTCGGTCTTATTATCATACTATAAAGGTCTTCATTATAAATCAATGAAGAATAGTTTACTTTTTAACCAGAACTTCCCCAACTGCAATTATTCTCCTCCTAACAAAAAAAAGATAATTATTTCAACTATAAAATTAGTGGTTTTCATCTAGTTACAGATGGAAAGTTTAGGGTCTTTAATTAAAAAAGCCTCCAAAGTTTTGCATGTAAGTTCAAGTGTTTAGTGCAAGAATGGTATCACCCTGCAGTATAAACATTTCTCCATTTTTTTCTTTCACTATGGGTTTTCAGTAATTTTCCACCATACATATATTTCTGATAATTATTTTCTAAGTGGTACTAATGAAACAAGAAAAATTTTTGGCTGTTAAAACTTATTTGACAGATGTGATATTTTATGATGACTTGCCTGTACATTTTCAGTTGTTGTGGAATAGGCATGCTTTCATCTATATTGCTAAAAAAATCAAGAGGGACTGTTTAACTTCCTTTCTTTGACAGACATAAGACTTGAATACTGTTGGTTTTATCACTCTGGTTCCCAGAAATTTATTTGTATTCAATATCTTCACTTTAGAAAGCTCCTAATATAAGGTGAAAGCAGTATTTTCAGGTGTTGAACTTGCTAACACATTAAATTATTTATCAGCTATCAATGAATACAGTCACAAGTTCAAAACCTTAAAATAGAGATGATTATGAACGTAGGTTTATACTTTTGTACAATATAGAAATACAAATGTCTTGTCTAGTACACTGTTTTAAACATCTCTTTGTATTCTTCCAGCAGAACAAATGTGTATTACTCGTGCCAAAATAGAAGTTTTCTTTTTTTATTGTTTTAGGGCAGAATTGCAAAAATTGGCAATTGCTGTGACACATGTAAGTAAATAAGCCAAAAGTCTTGTACGGAAATTGCAGAGTATAAGCTACTGGGTAAGGAGCTATGTTTTGCATATGATGGAGCTTAATGAGACAGAGCTAAACAATGTGGTTAAAATAAACCATCAAAAAAGTCCGGCCTGGGACTGCTGACTATCCTGACTGGGATACTGCTATCATGTTTTGTCCACTACACATGTTTTGACAGTATTCACAAGTGCTTAGGAGGAAATAGGTACTCTCCACATTTTCTGCAGGTGTTAATTACGAATATGTTATTTTATTGTTCAGCTGAAGATAACAGGTTGAGAAGTCATATAACCTGATACTGAATTAGTTAGGAAACTACTTCATGAATAATCAATCAACTTAAAATGAATTTAGCAAAAAAAAACCCCTGGTGGCAGTAACGTAATTCTGATTTGTTTTCCATAATGTAGTAAACAAAAAATGGTAGGGAGAATGCTTGTTAAAAGTGCATTCCTACTGAACAGCCTGACTGCATCTTAAATTCAGCAGTTTAGGAGTCAGTCTTGCAACTCTTAATTTCTTGCATCTTTGTGTAGATAATCCAAATATCAGTCAAGGTTGTGAGTGTAGGAAGATTTTACTTACATGAGGAAGGATTGCAGCGTTGGGTTCTCATTTCTAAAATGAATCTCTGATGCTTTTGTGAGCAGACAGCCTCTCAGTTTTCTCCTTTGTAAGTAAAAAATGAATAATACTGTAGGTCATTTTAAAAAAAATACTATCAAAAGATTGATATTTTCTTAAGGTCAGAATATCAACATCTTGCCTGTGTTTCGTTATCTTTCTCTTTTTTTTTTTCCCCCTCTATGCATGTGCTAATAAATAAAAGATGGCCAGCATAGCAGCCCATCACCACACTGGCACAGTAATTGCTGTAATAATACCCCTGATGAAGGATGTTAACTCCTAGAGAGTTTGCAGCCATTGCCTGTCTTTATAATCACTGAGTTCCGGCTTGGGAAATAGAAGTCAGAAAGCTATTGAGACAGACTGTCATCAAATCGCTCAAACGGGTAATTTAGTTAAGAGAGTGTTAATCTACCAGGCTTCAAGTAAGGAATACTGAAAATTATTTATTAACAAAACCAGATTTTAAGATTTAAAAGGCAGAGTGGTGGGCAGGCTCTACTGATTGAGAATGCCTATCACTGCAATTGAGGGGAGGAGAAACCCAGTTCCAAATGAGTACAGCTAAATATATATACTTATTTAACAGTTATAGTGATTTAAGAGTGATACCTCCTTGCAACAGCAAAAGCAAACTGATCTAAGTGAAATATCCTATGGCTAAAACCACCCATATTGTATAGGCCTTCACAACCTTATTCCCATTGATGTTTGCTTGGATATAGCTCAAAACTGAAAAGTCCTGTATTATAGTGCAGTCCTATTTCTGGTCGCTTCTCTATTCAGTGCCCTTCATAAGGAAAAAGCAAACATACTGCATCCAGCCATCTAACCATGGGTTATCAATTGAAGGATGGTGATTAACACATAGCTTTGAATTGAACAAATACTTTTAGATACCAAACTCTCTTCCTCTCTTCTCTGTATTTACATCTTTCCACCAGGGCACGTGGTAGCAACAGGCAGTCTGTTACATACTCTGCAGAGAATACCAAGTCTTGGCAAAACTACTGTGAAACCAGAGAAATGTAATTATTCTTAAAAGTCACACAAGAGAAAAATCAGTTTTTCATGAAGGCAGAGACTTAGATACAGGTTACATTGCCTTCTCAGGTCTTGAGAGAGTTTCTTTCAGACACCTCAGTACCATAAAGAATTGGGCAAAGTACTTGTCCTCTCAACTTCAAAGCATAGCTCAGGGGGATGCCTTTCTGTTCAGCAGAGTCCTACATGGCTTTGAGCTTTTGAGCTTCTTACATGGTTGTTTAAGAAGCCAGTTTCCCTTTCTATATTATGCCTTGGCAACTGGAATCTGTTAGTGTGTCTGAGGGCATTGTTTGATGTTTTAAGTACATAGGAGCACATAAGTGAACAGGCTTATTTTCTCATTAGATTTTTGTGATGCTTGCAAAGGACTTGTATATTTGCAAAGGATAGTCCGTATTTTCCCACTTAGGAAAGAAGTTGCATCTCCGCTTATTACCTCTTTTCCCTGCTGATCTCAGTTGCTTGTGTCTTGTTAAGTTATAGGCACTTGCCTTTGCAAAGGAGGCACAGTCTACCAAAAAAAAAAAAAAAAAGTAGTAAAGTAACTTAAGAACAAGTCGATAAGTCAGGATCAAAAAGGTGATGAAACTGTGATAAGTCTGATGACAATTATTTTGTTTGAGGTTTTCAGTTGTCTGGATGCAACTGTGTATTCCTTCCAGGTGGACAAGTTTTAAGAAATGAAGTGATGAAATCATTAAAAGAGAAATGGCAGTTCCAGCCTTGGAGCCAGAAACACTTTTCGTGTGTGTTGTGTGTGTTTTGTTTGGTTTTTTTTTTTTATGAAATATAAGGCCTTAGCAAGGCACAGAACCAATTTGGTACTAACCCATTCCATTGGTTAGCTAGAAGTGAGTAGAAGTAGGAGCCTGTCTTTACACAGAGGCATAGCACTACGTTAACACTACAAAGGACTGTAGTTTGCAGTGCATAAAATATCCACTTAAAAAGGCATTAGCTCCTTCACAAGTCTTTAGATGTGGACCAAAACAGATAAGAGTGTTGAGAACAAAATATTCTGGATTAGTCTGCATTTGAGGATGTCAATGGTAAGGTTCCGTTCGAAAGTGGAGGAGCAGAGTCACCATCAACTACCACAGTTAATGGATCATAGCAAACCAACCTCACTACACAAAAAGGGATCAGCAGATTTCCTGAGCTCCCACCTTCCACTCATAACAAATCCAGACCTACTGCCTCCTGTGTGGATTTCTTGCTAGATGGAAAAAACCCTACCGTTAGTAGCAAAAAGTATTGGAAAACAAGTATCAGAGTATTTCATGGCTTACTGAGGACAGTGAAAAAATTCCTATTGACCCAAAGTTTGCAGAATTAGTTTTCTAATTTTTTTCTCCTAGTTTTTCTTTTTGCCACATTAGTTTTCTGCAAAATCCACTACACGTTCAATCTAGGAGCCCAATAGAGGTGAGGCTGCCACAGCTCCATGTTGCCACATCCAGGCAACAGTGAAGCTGAGCATGTATCGCTATAGGAACACATGCAAATACATGTATACAATATGCACACACACATTCTTTATGTACACACATGCACAGAAACACTCAGTACTCCAGCAAACACAAACAGCACCCACATTCTCATCCTGATTCCCACGCTGGCTGATCAGGATGAAGGTCCTTAGTGGTCTTAGTCAGTCTGTTGAGTAAGTGGCCCTGCATCCCTATTAACCTAGACTTATGTGGTCCAATTCCAGTTCTTGGCACTTAAGCCTCCATATGTACACATCCACACAAAACAGTGTCCATCACCCAGGTCAAGTAGTTAGAGGTGAAATTTAATAAGAAGACAGGACAGTGATCAAACACAGGGCAAGGTCAGACAAACTTATGTACCAGCAGATGTTTAACATGCAAGCAACCCCCTTTATGACTTTATCAACCCATTTTCCCATGCTTGTTCCTCACCAAAGCGCCTTGATCCCTCTCTTCCCCCATCTTTGGTTCCTCCCTAAAAATCCCATAATAATGTCTTGTAAAATCCCAAAATGTTCTTCCCTAGCATCCCAGAATGAGTCCCATACAGTCGTGTAGAAGGTGATCTGGAGAGCTGCTTGTCTTGAAGGGCATCGTCTCAAGACAATGGGATCTCTCTCCTGTGACATCCCCAGGAATAGCCAGGTCAGGGTGTTCTGTTTCTCTGATTAGGTTGTTGGAGTTCCTATGTGTGTCATCTTTTTCCTGTGTGCACTTGCTTGCCCAATGTACCATTGAACTATCTAGAAATGGAGACTTATCTCACACAGAAGCCAACAGGTAAAAGGTAGACATTAGGTGGCTGTGTGACTTCAAATCAAAGCAGTCAACTGAAAAGAAAGATGAGGGAAACCCTGTTCTCAGTGGAGTTTTAGGGCTGTAGCATGATACAGTCACACAGCTCTACATTAACTATTCTAAGGAGACACATCTACTTCTCTTGTTAGGGCTCTTACCAGTAATGACATCTCACTAACAGCAATTTCAGTAATAATGGGAAGGGAGGTTAAAAAAAACAATTGGCAGTATTATCAAACACTTTTTCTTTTTTTTTTTTAAACTTGGTAGGTATGGAAGTGGAATGTCGACCAGTAAGTACCAGACTGCAGTATAGGAATATCAACGGATGTGTGGCTGAAAAGGAAGTGCCTATTTCCCATTGTGAGGTAAATAACAAAACCCACTCTCTTGCCCCAAGAACTGCCCTTGCCCTCTTTCTCTCTTCCACAAGGGAAACTTTTGCCTCCACTATGTCTTCACTTCAGTAAGTGGAGCACCAGTTTCTGTCCTTCTCATTGATTCACTCAGACAGTGTAAACCTTATTGGCACTGTTTCCTAAAGTAATTTGATGATCCTGAATTTTCCATATTCAAGCCAGCATGAAAAAAGGCACATACACTAAGGCATAAAGGCTTTGTTCATACCACTCTCCTTTGCTTCCATCAGAAGCATATCGCTCTTCAGGCTCTGAAGTTGATTTAGGACAGTGTAAATAGTTATTTAGATGCATGGTACTTTAACGGACATTTAAATTTGAGCACTATGATTTGACTTCGGTGCTTTATAAGCACTATGACTCCTCCGTTAGTTTGTGCACTAAACTGTTATATTCTGCATGTCTTGTAAATTTCTTCTATAATCAAATTAAAAGTTTAATTTCCTGACTATCACTGCTAACATCTTACAGAGCAATTTCCATTTGAAACAGGAGCATGGCTTCCCTTCTGGATGTTCCCATCTCTCTGAGATTAGGGACAAAAGATGACATTCTATTCTCAGACTGGGTTGTAGCAGGACAGCTGCTCAATCTAGGATAACCATGTTTCATACAAGGATCGTATACAACCCTTGTACATAATCCAAACTATAGCATGCAAGGATGGCAGTCAAGAAGGTGGCTTGCACCCAGCCCCTTAAGTGTTCCCTTTAGTTAAGGCCATAGGCAGAATGAGACTCTATCTTTCCAATGGCTGCTGGGAAAAGAATGGGAATAGGGAGGAAAAGTATTAAAAGCATACATGCTCAGGCTTTTCAGATAGCTACCTGGTAAAAGGCCTTCATTTTCTACACAAGTCTTATTAAGAGTGGAAGCTTTAAGAGCAACAACAAAAATGCTTACCTTTCATTAAAAAAAAGTTTAAAAAATTCTTGACCCCTTGTCCTGTGCATAAAATCAGTGGTAATCAGGTCTTTAGCCATAAAGTCATATATATTATAGTTTCCCCTGCAAAAGTAGATTTTATTTTGTGAATCTGGCCACATATTGAGTAAACTAAATGCTCCTGCTATAGCTGGTATTGAGTGCAGTTTTTCTAAAGTCCTCCCTGATAATGCTATGCAATTTTTTTGCATTAATCTCAGAAATAAGATTGCAGAGCCACAAAAAGAAATGGACTCTGGCAGAGTTTGATGTGGGGCCATTTGTTTTTAAATCATGAAAGCATATAGCTACAGGCATTGACAGCTCGGTCTAATTTAGTAGAGTAAGCAGAGAAGTAGAACAAGGAAAAATAGCAAACAGCAGGATAACAATGGATGTGTGGCTTGCAACATTTGGGCTAAAGCACTTTCTGAATGATCTCATACAGCTGAGACAATAACCACATGTGCTTAGAATCCAACACAACAGCCCTGGATATCACCTATGATCTTTTAAATTATAGGCTTTTTTTGTATGTGACCAGTTCTTTCACCTCTGCTTTGCTATGCTTATGCTCGTGAGACCAGCACCCCACACTCTGGTATCAGACACCTGTTTCTGAGTTTGTGATTTTACAGCAGAGCACTGAACTCCAAGTGAAGTTGCCCATAGATGTTTTGAAGCAAAGAACCTGGATTCTGATTGCACTGAGGTCTGGCAATATTCAAACTTGGTATCTCTTTTTTTCCATTTAGGGCAAGTGCAGAAGCAATACCAGATACTCTGTTCAGACGGGGAAATGGGAAGACCTGTGCAGCTGCTGTACAGCCACTCAAACTACTATAGTCACGATCCCCCTCCAGTGTGCCAACGGGACAGTGGTGCAACATTACATCCCTTCTGCCTCTCAGTGTGAATGCTTTTCTCGGAAGTGTACAGAGTGACTGTTTCCAAGAAGCTCAATTGTGTAATCTCAAGTTTTATGATGAAGGAACGTTACAGTGCAAGCCTCATTTTCTCTCTGTAGACTGTTTTATCCAGTAGAATCCTGACTAACTAATTGCATCAACATAGCAAACAATAAAACTTACTAGCACAATGGAGTATTTTCCGATTATTCTTGGGGTTGTTTGTAGATGAGATATTGCAGATTCTATTTTTCTCCTTCATCTTCACCACAGAAAGTAATCCACATTATCAAAAAATAAAAAAAAACCCCTGCAAAACCACAACACAGCAACAGAAACCGTTGCTTCTACTTAAAGAACATATCCCAAAACATTTAGCATTGTCTTCAGACAGTTATCTTCCTGCAATGCATATACACGTTCCTTCTGAAGCTGAATGCAAAGAAATTGCATGCTGAGGACAGGCTGTGTAACTTCTGCAAGTCCTCAGTACTTGTGAATGGGACTGAGGGACAGCTCTTACCTATTTACTTCAGCACTTCCACAGAACAACTTGAAGAGAAAGCTCATCAGTAATCTCACTTATTTCCAGATACCAGAACTTCATGTGTTGCATTAGCTACAAAAGTTTTTCAAAAGCTACAAAAGAGTTGTTTCAAATGCAGAGTTGTCAGTGGCAGTTTTAATTTAGTTACTGCTGCCAGGGTTAAATTTAGCAGAATTTAAATTCCACTTGGACTGGTCAAGCCACGGAAGACAAAAAATTTTCCAAAGGGTTGTTGGTCATGATGTAATCTAGTGCCAGTCAAGCAGTTTCACTGGGAAGTACTAATTTCTCAAAAAATATGAGAGAAGAAAAAGCATTCATTCCATTTGCATGTTGGCAAGACAAGAAATATTTAATCCTCCTATTGAATTGAGCTAACCTTTTTTTTAAAAAAATATATATAAATTGGATATAGGCATGTATTTAAAAAAAAACAAACACAAAACAAAACCACCTCAAACTTTCCATATGCTTGTGATGGAATCAGTGAGGTTTAAGAATAGGTTATGGGTGAAAAAAATCATAGTTTCTCCAGTTCTAGCAGAAGTGTTCTTGAACTAGTGAAAAACATATACAGAAGTCCTGAAGGGTAAGAGTGCTCCTAAGAAGCCTAGCAGAAAAGGTCAGGAAATCAGATTATCCTTGCGCAGTTTTTAGGTTGGCATGTATATAAATGAAAAGCATTTCAGAGGACATTGTCACCATTGCCCCTGGGTTAAAGGGAGGAAAGTTTTGAGATGAAGAGTTATTGCTCCTCACATGAATTCCAATGTCACACGATTAAATGGGTCAAAACACTTCCCCATCTGCATGAATGGCTCCCTTTGGGAGCAAACAAAAACTCTCTCTGTGCTTTCAACTAAAAAGGCAAATTGTATTCCTTTTTGAGAGGAACCAGGCAGACCCTTGCTTCTTCTCTTTTGCCATTCAGCTGTAGATTCAACACATTTTGAATTGTAGGCCCTTTTTTTCCCTTATTATTCATTCAAGACATCCTCTGTTGCTGGACAGTGCTAGGAGAAGCACAGGCCTTCCATGCATCTCTGTTTCTTTCTGCTATGGGACCACAATAACCCCAGGGAGAGAAACCAAGTTTTTACTGGCAGCAGCCCCATCCACTGCAGCAGATACCTCTCACCAGTTTTCTTCCATCTTCGCACTAGCTCCTTGTTGTGGCTGGCACCAGATATTAAGCTTCCTGACAGACGGATTTGGGTGACCAGGTAATCAGCTGCCCAGCTGGAACAGCAGCGTGCAACATCAGAGAGGACCAGAGAAAAGGAGTGGATAGGTGGTAAAAGGCAATATCTTCCTGTTCCCCTTACCATCACTGGACTGCCCCTTCATTTCCATCGGTGCCCTCACCCAGACTGACCTCTCTTAGCTCATGAAAGCTGAGAGGATTGCAGCCTTCATGGCTGCAAACAGGTCTTCTAATCACTTAATTGTATGAGTCAGGCATCAGCTTATTGACATGAGGAAGACACACAGGAGCATCCATAGGGCAGAGATGGAGCCACAGTTTTCAGACCTTCTGAAAAGCAGACATGCACAGCTAATATTTTCCACCAGCAACAAAGTGGATGGACAGGTCTGACCAACAGAGGGGGGCAAACCTTCCTGCTTTCATCACTTCTACCTCAATTAACAAGAAAAATCTTGTGGATCTAAATGTCTCAAGAGAGTAACAGACTAAAATAAAGATACTGGCTTTCACACTAGAGCAATTAGTATTTTTCCTAAGGAATTCTAGATTATTTATTGGAAAACTGCTTGGTTATGGGATCAAATGCAGCAGACGTAGCTCAGTGTAATTGGATAAGCAGAACTGTATTAAGACTTTACACCAGTTCAAGAATACGTCTCATATTACATGGCTTTTCTTCACCTTCTTTGGTTGTAATTTTGCTTTCAGGCATCTATGCCAGTATTTGGACTAAAGTGGGTGCACAGTCTATCCCATGAGAACTTACTGGGTTTTTTTTACAGAATAGAGTTCTGTAGACTTCTATACGGTCTACAAGTTGTTATTCAGACCTGGCTAGTACCTATATATTCCAGGTGAAGACAAGGCCCTGTTGTGCTCAAAGGCCAGAAGGATCTTCTTCCTTGAAAATCCTGTCGTAGAAACAGACAAGAGGGAAAATAACATCTCCCTCAACAGACTGAGAAGGTACATAAATTTTTGGCCTTGACCAGCTGGCATGAGAATCAAGATTTTCAGGTAGCCTGCCCCAAGAGATCTGTCTTTCGTCTAAGACTCTGATGGCGCCAGTGAGACAATGAGCTTGGACTTTCTCCATGCAGGTCCTGATTGCCTTTCACACAGCCCAGTTCCACTTAGTGTACCTCTGCTATTTTCAGAAACATTCATTCCTGGCAGAAGTGAAGAACAAATCAGGCCTGTAATCAAGTACCTGCTTAGTAGAGAGCTGTGCACACAAACCGTAGTAGTGTGCTAGCACATCATACAGTGCTGTACGCCAGACTGCTCCATTAACGTTCACCAGCAGAATCCAGGCTTCGAAGAATGTTGTTTTTTGGCTTATACATGCTGCTCGTGAGTCTCGGTGGTTTTGAGCTACCTTAGTCTTTGCGTTTCCACCAATGATTCGGAATGCGTCCCACCACTTCAGATCAGCTGTATCATTGAGCATGCTACAGGATAGATTTACATGAACTTTAAATGGATTTGGGGGCGGAGTCTTACATAACTTCTTAATTATTAAAAGCATCTAATCTCTCTGCTAACTTTTACAGACTTCCAAGTGCCACTTCTCTTCTGCAGGTGAAACATAATCTGGTATATTGGCATTATTTGTTACAGCTCTGCATTATCAACTAACACCATACCTAGGTACCTCAGGAAACACTGTGATGCCCAGATATGATTTTGTCTATTGGAAAATGTCCTTAAAAATAGGCTACAGACCCAGCTCCATTTTAACCAGCTGGATATTGCTTCCTCCTCATATTGCCTCCTGTGTATATTATTTATTACCTGAGCTAACTGTATTACCTGTAATGGACCCATCCTTACAGCTTATAGGAGCTAGTAATTTGAGCCCATGCAGGCAGAGCTTTGTGTCCACAGGGATCCCAACGGGACCTGGCTCTACATTCCCATACTGTTCAAAAATTAGTGTGTATGCATTTCTGTTTTAGCATTTAATAGGTACAGAATGTAATGTGGATATAAAGTAGCATAATTTTCATCAAGTTTTCATTCCCCTCTCCCAGAGATAAGTGTATACAAAGCAGTGGGTTTGCTATCTATCCAGGGAGCTGATTAATTGGTTGTAAAGCATCATGGCAAAAAGCAGTTCAACAGTTGCTTCTCTTGGAATATTCTGTGATCCCACTTTATTAGCAAAAAGTTACCAGGAGCTCTATGTGGTTGCACCATTGCCCTATGCCAAGTAAGCATAGATTACACTGAGATCTGTGCAGCCATGGACATTGGAGCAAAATGATCAAGCAAATCAAGCAAAGAGCAATTCATCTGTTCAAATGGATGGGGTGGTTATGCAGTCAAAAAAACCTACAGGCACAGCACCTCAAAACTTTTATGCACGGACTAGTGTGCAAACAAAAGCCTGTATGAAGTAGCATCTCCCCTGCTAGAGAGCTTATGCACATCAACTGAGAACAACTTTTTAAAAATATTTTTTTGTTTTAAATTTCTGCAATCTAATAGTTTTTAAATTAGTCAGTCCAGAAACTGTGGCATTCAGGTTGTTTCCTCTTTTGTAACTGGAGGCAGTTTCTAAATGAAGTTCTGAGATTAACATAAGATACTAGCAGGGTAAGAAGGATAAGTATTTGATAGCCATTGATACATTACTTAGAAATTAGGAAATGCCATCCCAAAGGAGTGACTAAGAAGAATGGGGTGATTTAACGTTTCCTATCTGAAGACGTTATTCTATGTGAATACTAAAGCACGCTGTATGCATGAAGAAAGACCTTATCATTACTTTTCCCCTCTTGTCAGGGTTAAAATGTAGTGCAGAAAAGTTTGACTGACCTGTGTAAAGCTGTTCAAGATGGAGTCAGGGCTCCTGACCCCTCTCCCTTTTGAGTAAAATCAGGCATATAACATTAGTGTAGGTTACATATAAAATTCCTCGTTTGGCACTTCAATTGAGCCAAAGTAAGCAGATGAACACAATCTAATATAATCTTATTCTCTTTGGTCTGCCTATAGCTGTTTCATTAAAAAGGCAACTACTTAGTGAAAATTTGCCCAAAGTTTAAACCAGCACATGTATTTCTCAGCCTTACTGGTAAAGTTTTACAACACCCAAGTTTTGGGACATAGCAGCCACACTGCTCCCTGTATAAACTCAGTATCTTTGATGGCTTAGCCACAGTGCATCAGTACATCTCTCTGTGATATAGACAACTGCTATTCTTGCCCATCATGACACAGTGCGTGATCTTAATTCACAAACTAGTAGGAACACTGTACTTTATTGAGTCATTTAATAAATCCATTTCCCCCTCTCACACAAGAGAAACTGTTGTGTCATAAACAGGCTAAAGGAAGAAAAAGATTTGAACTCCCTCCAATAATAATTACACTTCCATCCAATTATCATCAGCAAAAAAAAGTCCTTTCTCAGATGGTATTAGTCATCAACAACCTTTCCTCCCAGTAGATTGCTTAAATTGTAAGGTTGAAGGCTAAGCAGGATCCATCACCTGTTCTGATCAGACAGTTGATTACAAGATAATCTCCTGAATATTTCATGCAGGAATGACAGGGCAACATCCAGGCTGTAAGGTAACTTGAGTAGTTGAGATAGAGCCTTATAAAAAGGTTTCTGCACTTACCTCCCACCTGGAAGCACTGTAAAGCTTTGCAGATATAAAGATACTCTTCCCCGCACAAATCACCTCCAAGATAGTCTAATCCTTGAATAACGGTTTTGTTTGAACAGAGCTGGCTCTGTTGTAGAGCCCTGGTTTTGCATTAGCTTTTTTAATTCCTCTCCTCCACTCCCCCTCCACTGCCTTCTGGGGAGTTAGGTCAAAATATGCCTCTTGTTATGTTGCTTTTTGAGGCATTATGGAGCATGAAGACAAGATGCTGATGTTCCAGAAGAGAATTGCCATGGCCTCGCAGGTCATGGGAGTTTTGCCTTTTTCCCTCTCTTTCCTCCATGACGGTAATCACGAAAACAGAAGGTCTTGCTAATTAACTTCAATTTGTGGTTTGCTTAAAGCAGGATCAAGCCAGGATGGAAATAGCTGCTAGTGCTGTTCACTACTTAAGCCAGTGCAGAAGCAGATTGTGCACACGGTCAGCATAGCCACATCCTATTAGCACTGATGCAACTTCCAGCCAAACCTTCAGGTAACATGGAAACACACACGCTCGGTAAGTTTATTCTCTGCTTCATTGTTAATTGCTGTCTATGAAGTTGAATAGGTGGAAAGGGGGTGGGGAACAGAGAAAGAAATACTTTGAAAGGACTTCTGTGTCTTCTTTCAGGACATTAAAAAAAAAAACCCAACACACACACACAAAAAAAAGAAAACTCTGTAGCCCAGGTTTACGTACAGACAGCTCAGACATACAACACGCAGAGTTTAGTTCTCCTGAAGCCTCAGATGTGAAGCTGTGGGTCAGTGTTGTGATCCATGTGGAAAAAACAATCACTAGTCAAATGTCTTGTGCTGGACTTCTGCTGTTTCCATCTGCATTTGCCTTATTGCTGTGCAATTGGGGGAAAAGAGAAATATCCTTTTTCAGAAAACTATGTGCAGCAGTGAGCTTTCAGTTCCCATATGCAAGGAACAAATCTGCTCAGTGCATAAAACCTTTTGTTTGAGTTCACAGTATACAAGTTTAAAACAATGTTCAGTGCTGATATTGTGTCACTGTTACTTCACTGCTACAGTCAAAAGCTCTGTGGTTATTTCTACATTATGTCATTGTTTCTGGGGCTGTAGCTCTGCTGTGATCTGCGAACTATCATGCAGCCCACCTAACCCTGCTATTTCTGTGCCCTCCCACCCAGTCCCCTTCCTAAAATTATTTGCATAGCAGACCACAGTGTGCAAAGAACCATAAGATTTAATGCCTACTGCTGATCTTTGTTGAGTTATTCCAGTGCCCTTTTTCTATCCCTGATCCTTCACTGTTGGAGTTAGTCCTGATACATACTTTATGTCAGAAAAATCAGGTACTTTCTCTAATCTTTACACGTAGAGTAGAATTAAAAAAACCCAACAAAACAGGAGACGAGCCTGTAAAGTTATACACACAGTTGTATTATGTAGCTACAGCTCCGTTAAGTCTTCAGATAATGCAAACATTCATAAGGCAGCTCAGTTTTTTTGTTTTATACGGTGTGGTTCTCCGTGTATCTCCACAGCTCTACTCTGTTTCCGTCAGTCCTGACCATTCAGATACATAGTCTTCCCCCCTTTAAGAGACTCTTTGGCTCATGGCATGTGCCAGAGGTGAGTGAGCACCTCTGTTAACTCAGGTGCATTCTTCCTACTCCTAAAGTTGAAGGTGAGGACTCCTGTGTACAAGAGGCTACCAAAGGAGCACAGCCACAGGTTTTTACATTTGTGTATGTGACCACAGCTATTCAGGCCAGTCAAAGCCAGCAAGGAGCCGTGCTCCCCCTTGCCTGCCCTTGTCTGTTTGAGGTGCTGCGATGCTGTTGTTTCCGGCAACTGTTCAGGGCCAGACTCTCAGGGCCCAGAGTGCATCCCCCTTCTACGTGTTTAGTTGGCCACATTAAAGAATTTAGCTGGCTGAGTCCAAGGCCAGCTCCTTCACCAACCAGAGCTGTTATGAAAAAATCTGGAAATGGGGGTCTGCCCTTCTTTCCCTTGGGAACTGCTTTTAAGCTGAGGCTTTACCACTGGCCCCTGCCTGTGCTACATGGCAGCTGAGCAGAAGCTACACCTGCACCCGGACTTGGACCTTTGCTGGTTTGGCCCTGACCTGGACCCAGAGGCTCTGCTTCCTGGCTTGACCTTGGACCTGCCTCGTCACTGCTGCCTTGCTGGAGGATCACTGTGTCAGACACTGATGACGCCTCCAGCCCTGATGTTGACCTGGACTTGCTGCTCTGCAACTGGGCTCCCTGTCAGTGGGGTCACTCACTGATTTGCTCTGTCATGTTGTGCTCCAGGCTCACCTTTCCCTGTGGAGCAGATGGCCATAGGCCTCCTTTTCCCTAAAATGACTGTATGAGGATTGTTATTATCGTTTGTGCCAGTAACTCTTACTTTAAAGAATCAGTGAATATGCATTCACACAAAGGTCTGGAGGGCTATGGACAAGTCACATTGTTTACTACATATTAACAGTTTCCTGAATCATTACAGTCTCAAAGTGCATGGTGATATGGGAAGAAGCTCATTTTTGCCAGAATTACTTCTTGTGCACAGAGCCACCAAACTCAACACAGCTACAGCAGAGTGTGATTTCCTCTGCTGTGTCTTCAAGACTACCATTAGTGCCTTTTAAGAACTGTAGGAATTAAAGACACACAAGGCTTTTTGGATGGTCTCTAATGCTTTCTAATGCAGCATGGTACGAATCAAAGCAAATTTCTGGTTAGAGCATACGCAGCTTACCACGGAGAGGAGGAACTTAGAGGCTGCTTCTGGGAAATGGAAGTGTAAGTGTGGCTTGGAGGAAGTAACAAGGGTTAAGACAAGATCAGAGATGGAACAGTCCTGCTAAGAATAAGGTAGACAGCACAGCCCCATACAATTCCCTGTCTACTTTCCATCTTTGTCATGTTGTCCTAGCCGTATGCCCTGGGCTAGCAGACCATTGTGTCTAAGACTTTTTAATTGAAATATTAAATAATAAGCAGTATTTTGAAGAGATAAGGGTGGCAGCTTAAAAAAGAAAACCTCAGTGCGATGAAAATATTTGCTTACTTATACAGATGTATTAAAATCAGAAACTCTAGATGTGCATGTTCAGAACTGAGAAATCGTTAGCTTAGGAGGACCTAAAGAACACATGTATAACCATGGTACATCTTTTTATTTATGCATATCCACTCCAGAGAAGATATATTTAGGTCAAACTACATGGAAACAGTTAACTCAAGTACTTCTTTTTCATACCTACTTGGAGGGTGGAATGAAAAACAATTTTGCCCAACAGTGGTCCTAAATTGCAGATGTTTCGAACAGCCTCGCAGAGGAGTCTGGGAGTACAGGTACTTATCAGTGTGGTGTCTTTCAGAAGTGCAGACCATTTCTGACACCTAACTGGAAAGGGAGGAAGATAAATGAAAGCAGGCCAATGTCTGTGCCCTGAGTGGCCAAATCTTTTACGAGGCATTCTGCAAGTAGTTGTGCCTATGATAATCTGACCATCTGGACCACTCAGATCGGATAATTGGCTGTTACTCACTATTTAATACAGAGCTCCTAATTAGGTAGAATCCCTTAACGCATATTTCACAAGCAGTATGGTCCTTTAATACACCCTCTCTCAGTCCTTCAACTTTTGGCAGCATGTGCAGCTTCATCATTGCACTTCAGTCAAGGAATTGGAAACTCAAATGGTGAAGTCAATTGGTGCACACGCGGCCAACCCTTAGGTTTACAAAAAGCTGAAGCAAAGGAGTGCAGAGTGACTGAGTGAACAAGTAAATGATTACTAGTTGTGAACTGGTGCTAGAACCAGAGCTGGTCACGGAGCTCTGTCCTGGAGGCACCTTGTCCTTAGAAGCCATTTACAACTTAAAGAAGTTTCACTGGAGGGGAGACTCCCAGGCTATTTTTCCTAGAATGAGCATAGTTCTGAACATTTGCTTTCCAGGTTGAATTCAAGATTTACTCTACTGCTGTTCTCTGGGGAGAGAGAGAGAGAGAGAGAGAGACATGTACTAAAGCTATGCATGTGTGTATGCATAAAAAATTACATATATATGCACATAGATACACACACACAGCTTGTTTCTATCATTACTAATTCCTCTAGAATATTTACAGAATGAGAACATGTAAGGCCAGATGTCATAAAGGCTTATGGGGTAGATGAGGTCAGGCAGCATCTGAAGCAGAAGCCCCTGAGGCGCTGCAGTATCACAGGCAAGCACTGTCAAATGTGGAACGCATTCAGAACCAAACATTTTGGTTCAGTCAGTCAGTTTGATTTGGGAAGATGAAAAGCTTTTGGGAGACCAGGAGTCTTCCAAATTCAGACATGGAAATTGCATTTCCATTTAAAAACTGATTTTGACTGGAAGTCCCTGACTGCCTCACCTGCTTACCAGTGTTAACCTCAGGTTCATGACACAGTTTCTGAAGGTTGTGAAATGTAATGGAAATGAAATCATTTTATTATAAATGAACTGCAGGTTTTTTTCCTAGGCTCAGCTAAAAGGACTGAGAAGAAAAAAAAGGTCTTTAAATTGACTGCACAAAGGTCTTGTAAGATATCCCAGGCTTAGTCTGAAAATACTGGAGAAACACTGTGTATAGCCCTTGGGAATGAAACCTTCACTTATTAATTATTTTCCTTGGAGTTTCCCTTGTGGCATCATTATGTGCTTCGTTAAAGTAAACTATGTGCGAGTCTCCTTGAGAGATCAGAAAAGGAAGACTGGTGTGTCAATCTACTGTACTGTTCAAGTGCTTCAGGACCCTAACCTATTATTGATAAGAAACATAAGAATAATAATAACATTTAGGGGTGAGTTCTGTGCATTTCCTTCTTTAGCATTTTACTGGCTCCTCACTTAGCACATGATTGCGGGTAAGTAGATTCATCCTGTGTAGAGGGCATAGAAGATTAGCAGTAGGATGAAATGTCTGCCTTAGACTCGTGAAAAAAGAAGAAGGGATTCAATTAAATAAGAAGGAAATATGACTTCCAGATTTTATCAATACAGCCCAGCCATAAAAAAAAAGAAAGAGAGAATAAGTTTTGCTATCACCATCTATAAGAAGGGATCCTTAGATTTGCCTTGAATTATTTGAAGATGATGATCTATAGGTTTCCTGCATACCTCCTTCAATGCTCTGTCTTTTGAGATGCAATGCAAGATGGTATTTCTGCCACCAGCTGGTTGTTTCAGCAATGTGGGAGAAACACTCTTCAGTCACATGAACACTAAGCAAGAGACACAATTGTTCTTGCCTTCCCTCTTCCCCTGTCTCCATTATCATAAGGAAAGTGTGGAGGAAACTGTTTAAATTTCCCAGTGCTTTCTTATGGCAGAAAAGGGTGAAATTGCTTTCTCATAACACAGTGCAGCAAATCTCATAGGGCAGTGTCTCCAAGACTAGAAAGTAACTGTACTATGCTGTTGAAGCTTCTTGTTTCCTTAGAAAAAAGGTGAAGGTGAGGGAAAAGATCTGCAGCATTACTGGGATTGCCAAGTAAGAAGGCAAGAAGAGATACTATGGATGTAATGTCTCCCTGGATATACGGGAGCTGATGAATGTTCCAGTTATTTCTTCTTCCCGGGGAAGACAAAAGTCTGACTGGAGAGGCATGGTGCTGTGTCTAGTGGTAGCAGGGCTAACACTATGTGGGCAGATGGGTCTGCTACACCTATGTCTTCTCTTTGGTAGAAAATACTAATGATTGAAGGACCAAGGCATACTTTTTCACCCCGGTAAGCTTCTCAAAGAAACTATGGGTAAAGATCAACCCCATTTCAGTTATGCCACCGCTAGAGGGGGAAAGAGGATGGAACATTTGTATGTCAAAAGAGTTTCTGCACCCATTACTTTTTGTCATCTTTTTTTTTTCACTGTGCTACTGCCTGTATAAGATTAACTTTCTGCATTTCCTACCTGTGACCAAGCATTCTTATTCTGTTTTTGCTGTACACTGCGCTATGGCAGGTATACAGCTAACTAATGGTGGTGAACAGGGGATGGCATGTAAATTCCCACCCCTCCAGCCCCTCCATTATGCTTCATTGTGACCATGTAATTTGTTAATACAAGAGATGGGGAACACATCTAAAACTTAAGTGTTGAAGACATTAGTCCCTCAAGCCAAAACGTGTAGGTATAAGCTTAGATGTACTGTATGAGAATTTCACACCATTACATGTCCAAAAGTTTCGAGTTCTTAGTGGAGAATGACCTCTAACCATAAACTTGTGTCTGTACCTGATGCCAATAGATTTGGTCACATCACACTGGAACTAAAACACAGTCCATTTCAGGCCTAGTTGTAAGCCATAAACAAATGTGACTATTTGTTTGTGGTGATTTGGCTTCCATCTGGCATGAGTGCTGCACCCAGAGAACCAGGGCACAGTCACTGAGGACATGCAGCTTGCTCACATCCTGGGGCTGCTTGGCTAGCTGCAAAGCACAGACTTTCCAGCTCCTAACCTCGTGACTGAAGTGCAGGAGCAAAAATGCTCTTGACCGACCAGGGTACTGCTGACCTAAGTGCAGTGTCGTATCATTGTTCTCCCTTCCCCAACAGCTGACACAGGTAAGTACCTGTTGTTCCTCTGCAGTTGTATGCACCTCTCTCCATTTCCTGAAGCGCAGCATCTGAGGTTGAATAGTGCCTATTAACGGCAATATTTCCCATTCCTTTAGGAAACTACCTGCACAACACCCCTTTTTATTTAACAATACTTATCTCTCATTCTCAGACTTTCCTCTAGCCCCCTCACACCCAACTCTGAATGGACAGAAGACAGCAAGATCAACAAGGGACTCTTTTTCAGCATACAACAGCAAATACCTCACAGTTCCTCAAAACTGGACTTCTTTGCACAGCAGTGGGATCAATGGAGCTTTTGGAGCACCAAGCCGTACGGAGTCCTTCAGCAATTCTGTAAGTAGGATTCTAAGAGTTCATTGACTCTAATGCCTTTGAGATGAGGAAGAGGCTTGAAGCAGGATGAGCAGAGCGTGGTGCACTTCTGTGTGTTAGGTGAATCCACACTGTACTGGGAAAAGCTACTATGCAAGTAAATGGATACTACAGCCTTAGATAGTTCAGTAGGCTCTCTTAGTGTACAGCGAGAACTAATTGTAGACGTCTCACCAAGCTTTTCTTAATTCTATACTTTAGCCAAAATCCTTCAGAGCAGGAATAGGGGGGTTGCTATTACCCCTAGTGTAGGAAAAGATCCGCAGGTTGATGACTAAATTTGCTATCCCTCTGCAAACCCTGGGCCAGCATGTGCCCGTCTGTTGGTGTGGGCTGTATTGGAAGGTGGAAGTGTAGTGTGGCTGTAGTCTTTAGAGCAGAGCTGTTGTTAGAGGATTGACCTCTTGGGATATGTTTGTAGTGATATATTGGCTATTAGAGGACTAGAATAAAATCGTTATGAAATGCTGATCCTATCTTCTTGTTTTCTTATTGCTTGATGTGCTGGCTACTTGTCTTGGAAATGTCAAGAAACAGTGAATGTGGGACTGAAGATGGTAATTTAAATCATTGATTCTGACTTTTATAATGGCTGAGAGAAGGGAGGAGAGAAAGATGTTGATAGTTCCTTCAGGGATGTTTTGGAAATTGCATCTTATTTGTGCTCCTCCCTAATAAGGTCTTCTTGTGCCAGTATGTCACATGGTGAGGAAAATAGTGCAAATTTAGGGCCAGAAAATGTCCCTACCAAAACATGTGGGAATTTTGATTTGTTTTCTGTGCAGTAGACACCCATAATAATGGGGATGGTACTTCGCTGCCAAGAGTGAGGAAAAGAGTCAACAAAAAGAGAGGAAGAGAGAGGCATTGTTGTATCTCCTCATCCTGTTATTCTGTGTAACTCCAGCAACATCAAGTGTTGCTATGGTGCTCTCTCAGGTGGCTGGGATGTGGCAGCTGGCTATGCATGGTAATAAACAGGAAAACCTCTTAGTGACTTTTTATGTTCTACAACCTTCTTGTTCCCTTGCCCGTGTTTTGTTTGTGCTTCTCATTTATGCCCACACTTGCCAGTAAGGGAGAAGAAGATGCTTAGAGCTCATCTTCTCTAGAGTCAGCTAATGCATTGTGTTGTGCCAATGACCTGGTGGTGGTGGTGACATCATTACTTTTGCGCTCTATAGCGTGAAACTCTCTGGAAGGGAGACTAGAAATCTGCAACGGGTTTTTCTTCACTGTGACAGAGATGGATCCAGGAGGTTTGCATGGACTGCCTGTGAGTACTACATGAAAATGTATCTAACTAGGAAATGGGGAATTGCAATAAAATGTTGTCTCCCAAGCTGTTTTATATTCTGCCAGAATGTAGTGCTGAGTGTTAGTTTAGATATGCCTAAAGGGACTATATATACACTTTACAAATAAAGTGTGTGATAAGTGTAATGTGCAGAACAGATTATTTGGTGATAATTTCGTGAAAGAATGAAGGATGTAGTATGCATATAAAACCAGGATTTATTTAGTGATATGGTGACTGAAAGCTACTTTGTGGGAAACTAAGTGAAGCAAAACAATGAAAAATAAGAATCTGGGAATTGTTGGGGTATAGAATAATATGCACATTTATATAATACCTTCAAAAAATTGTGTTGTGTTAACAAATGAGAAAATTGCCGTACAGCATGCTTGGTTAACTTTGCATTCAGGAATACCGGTGCATGTAATGGAAGGCGAAGTAGAGAGAGAAAGAAATCTGTAACTGATACCTGTCAAGATTCTGCTTGTATAGCCACCTATGGGAACCATAAATGTCTGGAATTAGGTTATGGGCTGATTGCTTTGGATCAACTTGACCCTATTTGTTTGCTTGTACCTCATTCCCCAGCCACTGGAGGGCTGGTGCCACTGTAATGAATGACACTGTAGAGAGCTCTGTGAAGGGTTTTTAAGCTACAGCATTGAGCTGGAAATGGTGGGTGGTAACAGTTTTGGAAAACATACAGGTTATCTTAGCAAACGAGAAGGGAAAGTGAATGCCTTACATTTGGTATCAGAGGTGTCACGGAATTGCCATTCAGGCTGGGTTATGATGGCAGGGGTTAGTACTGGAGCAGCTTCACCCCAGAAGGGTTTGGAGAGTGGAGATGAGGAGGCAGGGATGGTCCGAAGGGGTGACTTAGCACAACATAGGCCATTTGAATGATTTTAGTAATTGATTTCCTTTTGCAGTGTTGCCAGTCAGTCACATAGTCTTTTCATAAGATGTTAAAATACAGGTCAGCTGGCATTGTTAGCCATCCATGGGGCATATCCTTTCTAATCCCTGGTATTTTCTGAAGCATTTCTGTCTCACCCTTGTACTACAGTGAGGATATTTCTCCTGTTCTAGTTCAGATCAGTTTCTTCCCCTTCTTCCCACACACAGGTTTTTGCTTCCCTCCCCTGCTCAGCTTTGCTCCACAGCACATCCTTTCTCATATCCCAATCTGTAATATGATCCTTATTCTCACTTCTCCATCCCATTTCAAAATGTGGGCGTCTTCTCCTTGTGTGGTCGGTGTACGTGCAGGACAGAGAGGCAGCGTTGGTGTGTGCCTCCATACATGCCCATCAGGTGGGTAACCCATGTGTTGGGATAAGGCCGCTAGCTTTAGCCACTCTCATTTTTTTAAGGTCAGAGGAGGTCAGCGTGACTTAATCTGGTCTGCAGAGTGCAGGTCTGTCGGTAATAACCTACCCCCGGCTGACCTCCAATTTTGACCCTGTGCAGCTTTACGTGCCTGTGTGGCGAGAGACCCTGGGCCTGCCCTCTTTTGGGCTTTTTGGCTTTCTTCTCTGTGAGGCTCCTGTGTTTCTCTCCCAGATTATAAACAACTACCTGGACGGGACACAAGGAGAGGCCGTGGACAAGGCGTCCCCGAGCGGCATGCATTTCAGGAACAGCAAGAGAAAGGTTGACTACGTGCTGGCCTACCACTACCGAAAACGCCTTGCTCGGCACCCGCCCGGTGCGGGCTCACCGGAGCCGAGGCGCGGATCCGCCTCCTTGGCCCTGGTTTCGAACGGAGGGGCCGGGAAGGGCCGTGCTGAGCCACAGTGGCAGGACAGTGGCCAGTGTGTCCTGCGGGAGCGGCCGGGGCCACCAGGGCCAGAAGTGATCGAGCTCGGCCCACTGGACGCCCTGGAAGAGGAGAAGCGGCTGCAGCGGGAGGAGTACGAACGCAACCTGGTGGAAGCAGGGCTGGAGATAGAGAAAGACCCGGAGGTAAGAGGGGGAGACGTGCTCCTCATGCGCAGCACTGGCTGCTCCAAGCAGTGGCTATTTCGGTGTCAGAGGTGGCTTATGGGCAGGACATAACCATGACTGGGCCGTGCTGGTGGGGCAGCCCGGCAGTGACTGGGTGCCCAGAGCATGGCTGCCCGCTCTCCCTGCTGGTGGGGAGACCAGGAGCCCGCCCTGGCCATGCGTTAGGGCCCTGCCTGGTCTGCCTTCATTCCTGCCCTGCATTAATGTTAACTGAGAGGCAAATCACACCTGTACCGTCTCTTAAAAATAAGAGTATGTGCCATTTTCATTTTAACACAGCCATGTTGACTCCTCCACCATTGCTTCTGCAGCTGCAACAAGTGTAGGATATCCTGGAGGTATGTTTCATAGCAGCTTGAGGAGTTAATCCTGAAGGCAGCTTGTTACTGCTGAACAGTAGTTCAGTACTGAACATCCCTGGGTCAAATGCTGCCACCACAGCAACCCCCAATTAGGGACCTGCAGAAATATGTTGTACAAGCTATTTTATACATGCCTAAAAGCAAATGTGAAGCCAAGAAGAGGGTGGCAGGGGTGTTTCTGTGTTGCTTGGTTCTTACTGCCTGGGAAATATGTGGTTGTTATTGTTTAATGCACTACTGAGTAGCAATGTCAGTCTTACTTCAGCAGAAAACATAGTTCTTTATCTAAATGTTCTTATGGCATGCAGTGAACATACTTTTCTTAAAAAAAAAAAGTGTTTACATTTTAATATTGTTAAAATGAAGAAAGGCTGTCTTAAATAATTTCCTGGAATAAAAACCGCTGTTAAAACATTTAATATTTCGTCAGAATAACTCAGTGATTTTCAGTGTGACTTAGCTTTCTTCCCAGCCATTCGTAAGTTTTGTGTCATTCCTACATTCCACTCACAAAATGAACAGCTCCTACACTGCAGCAGGAGAATTCCCAATCTTTAATGTATTTATTCGCACCACATGTGCATGGTGTTGGATAGCGTGATGTCAGCTGGGAGCTGTGGTTAGGTTACTTGACTGCAGCTAGTCAATTGAGCACGGGTCTTCCAAATCCCATGTTGATGCACTGAACACTGTGCTATCCCTCTGGACCTCTTTGAAAGCCATGGATATTTATATTCATTGAAGGGAAGTCCCTGCTGGATTCTTGTTTTAGGTGCTCTATTGTTTTTGACACCAAATTTAAGAAACTTAGGGCTTCTTTTCAGAGGTGCTGAGAACTTACAGCTCGTATTGCTTTCAGTGAAACCAGTCAACACTTCCAAAACATGGACCAAATAGCAGATTGCATCTGAAAATTTGAGTCTTGCTGACTTGGCATAGCGTATATACATTAAATCACTGGCAGGAATAGAAAGAAATAAAAAGACCTTTTGACTCTTAACATTTTCCTTGCTCAGTTGCTGAGTTGCAGGTGGCTATGGGTTGTATTTCACTGCACAACCTGGCTGAGCCATCCTTGCACTGAACAGAAAATAGTGATCTCAGATCCTGATTCTTTTATGTTAAGCATTGGGGTTAAGGTTCAATACTGCTAACACATGACTATCTTACTGCTATGATTTTTATAACCAAATTGCATAAAACCCATGAGAACAGAGGTTTTTGGAGGCTTCTTTCAGTTCTGAATTTCATCAGAACCTGAAAAGTCTAGCAAGGAGATTTGGATTTGATTATTTGACTCATTACTTACCCAAAGTCCATCTGGATTCAAATTCTAGTTCGGATCCCTTCCAAGTGGTGACATGAGCTCTTAAATAATATACAAAGTAATAAATGATGTCATAGAGAGCTGATCAAGAAAAAATTTTTTGTCGTGGTTTTCCTTCTGAAGAGGAAAAGGCTTTCTGCAAATTAACTAGAAAGTTCTGAGGAAATTATTTGGTGACCAGTTTCTTTTATGGGAAAAATTAATGGATTTTGAAAATCACAAAAAATATAATCCCATCACTTCTCTATCTGTATATGTGTATGTATATAGTCACTCCTGCCCCACCCAACACACAAGATATCTAATCAAGAGTGGTGCAAAGTGATTTTCCTTCCAGAATCTCCTGAGGAACTGCAAGGGACTATCCATTATCCTTTTTCTTCCCTGCCCAAGTCATGTGGCTTTTACTTCCTTCTCTTTTTATCACTTCACTGTTGTTTTCTTTTTTTTCTCCTGTTAGTTAACTCCTGTTAAAACATGCTGAAGCTGTTTGTTATCTTGCTGTGAATTTCATAGAACATGCTGATCAGGCACATGTGAAGGGTACAGCTGGCCTTGTATGTTGATTAAAACTGTATGTTGAGCTGATATGAGAACACCTTCTGATTTTAGTCCTGGGAAAAATATGTGTCTATAGGTTTGTTAAACTCAGAACAGTTTTAATCACAGCATGCTGTATTTTTGATGTATAATACAGTGGACTTTCAACTACTACGTTTCTAGCGGTGTCTGATGAACATGCATGTTTGGGTTTTTTTGTTTCGGTGCTGCTGTAACAAGTGGATCTTTTTTCATATAGTATTGTTGGAAGTTGAGACATAATCTCTAATACATATTTCACTCTTGCCATGTGTTCTGGACCAGGTCCTAAAATGAGTCTGATCTCCTGCTCAGAGGGCTGGCGGCAAAGGTAACTCAAAATAGTCCTCTGTGCTGCAGCTTCTCTATGAGGGATTCCACTTTTGGACCCTTGATCTTGTTTTTTCTACCTGCATATGGTCTTGCAAATAAAAAGATTCATTTAAGAACAACAGGGTATCCTGAACACAAACTCTTTCCTAAAACAGCATCAGTTTTGACTTGAAACAATAGCAATAGAAAGTAAGAGGGTAAAACGGTATCTGCTGTATCTGTGGTCTTCAATGAACCTCTCTTCACTGTTCTTATTAGGTAGCCTATAGGAGCTATACAGCTAAAAAAAATTATCTTTGACAGGGCCTATGTAGTTCTGGTTCTTGTTAACCTTATTGCTTCAACATTCCCCCACCCCTTCACCCCCCCCAAAAAAAAAAAACCCAGAAAAAAAAAAGGATCAAGGCCATTGTCATCTTTTTACTGTGGGGCAGTCATAAAGGATATATTCACTGAGTAATAAAGCTGATTCAGCATTTAATGACTTCTAAGAGCATCTGCTTTCTTGTGGCTGAAAGTTGCTTTATGTATGATCTTGGTTAACCCTACTTTGTAAAGACTGTAAGCTTGATTAACCTAAATGAACTAAGCACAGCATCTTTTGCATTGGGCTACTCAGTCTACTAACCTCACAGGATATTTGACTTCCTCTAGAAGCTGCTTTCGCAGGCTAAAACTATTTAGATGTCAGGAAGTTCATCTCTAGGAACACAGGATAGCATTATGACAATTTAAAAATCTTTATTTCTACAACTATCTTTTTGAAAATGTGGGAATAATAATGTTAATATATTTGTTAACATACTTGTTAACATGGTTGTAATTTGCTGAATAACTAGGGACAAACACCTTTCTCATTTGTATTGTCAATTCGTTGTGTAAAAGAATAGAGACAAGAAAATAAATGAAAAATAATCTGTATGTGGAGAGGGGAATATTTCTCCTTTTTGAATATGTGGAAAATGGGCAAGATTATGGTCTGTCTCCATATCCACGCAGTTATTATTTGTGAATTTTTGACTAGTTTTCAACTTCCTTATAATTTTCTATCATTTGTAATTGCTCTCCCCCCGGAGAAACTTTTTTCTCTCTTAATATGACCTTGGGTTTTTTTGTTTTTGTGTTTTTAAACTGAGATATTACTTTGCATGTCGAAGACAAAGTGCACAATGAAGGCAATGGGCATGAAGTTGAATGCTACAAATTTTTGCTCTCTAAAGTGATGTTGAGTACCCATAATGAGGAGTGGCCTTAGCGAGATCTGGCAACCTTCTTACCATGCTCCCTGGTAAAGTCATAGCTGACCCACAGCATGTATTCATGTGTTATAACAAATACTGCCACCATCAACTTTCAGTCTTGATGTTCTGAGTGTCAGAGATCACAAGTGGCAGATCGAGCGCCATGGCTTAGCCCCAGCCAGCAGCTAAGCCCCACACAGCTGCTTGCTCACTCCCCCCGGTGGGATGTGGGAGAGATTCAAAAGAGTAAAAGTGAGAAAACTCGTGGATTGAGATAAAGACAGTTTAATAGGTAAAACAAAAGCTGCACATGCAAGCAAAGCAAAACAAGGCATTATTTCATAACTTCCCATTTGCAGGCAGGTGTTCAGCCATCTCCAGGAAAGCCGGGCTCCATCACACGTAACGGTTACTTGCGGAGACAAATGCCATAGCTCTCAACGTCCCCGCACCTCCTTCTCCTTCCCCCAGCTTTATATGCCGAGGATGACGTCCTATGGTTGGGAATATCCCTTTGGCCAGTTTGGGTCAGCTGTCCTGGCTGTGTCCCCTCCCAACATCTTGTGCACCCTGAGCCTACTCACTGGCAGGCCAGCATGAGAAGTTGAACGGTCCTTGACTGCTTAGCAACAAATAAAAACATCAGTATGTTATCAACATTATTTTAATCTCAAACCCAAAACATAGCCTCATACTAGCTTCTGTGAAGAAAATTAACTCTATCCCAGCTCAAATCAAGACATCAAGTTTAAGGAGCTTTCTGCCTGATTATCTTCTCTTCACAGCAAGACTGTTGGGTGGTCCAGTGTAGCCTGTTCCCATGGAAAGAACTGAACTGAAGTGATATTTGGTGGAAAGAATAGGAGAGAAGAGGAAACTCCCTATTCGCATGTGATAACAGTAGCATAGTGACAGAGAACTACTGTTTTGCGTAGTTTGCAATGAGTGAAAATAATGCTTGCATTTGTCACTGGTCTGTCTGACCAGTCTACGATAAAATAATCCTGGTGTTGACTCTTGCATGCGTATGTAGAATTAACCACCTTGTATTTTACAATGTTACATAGTGACTAATATAGACCCCACTAATACACATCCTGTAAATTTATGCTAATCTGCATAGTGTTAAACATTGCAGGATTTGCTTCCTCGGCTTCAAAGTAACACTGTTACAGTAAAACTATTTTTCCAAGATGTCCATGCCAGAACCCAGATTCTTTGGCATCTCTTTGTAAACTGCAAAGAAATGCCAGCGGGTCACATTCACCCTTGTGAGCTAGCTGCCAAAGGCATGACAATCATCTCCAAATAAACCCTATTTAACACTAGTGGCACAAATAAAATTCTGCATTGGATACACAAAGAATTGCCCGAGATAGGGCCACTTTAAGAGTACCCTCAAGTATTCAGCCTTGATTCCTAGGAAGGGCAATAAATAGCATTGACATTGCAGGCAGTTCTTGGTGTTGAATTTTTTTTTTCAATTTTTTTTCCTGATGAAACTGATTGTTGTGTTTCACCTAATGTGGAGCACCAGTATTTCACTTAAATTTGAGTTGTACTGCTGCTCTAATGACTGCAAATGCAACATGTACTGTATTCAATTAGTATTATGTATGGCAAAGCATAATAGGAATAGAATAAGAAGGCACTGGAGATGCACTTGGCATTCTGACAAAGTAGGATTCTTTTCAAGCACACTGGAAATGAAATGTACTTTGCTAAATAGCATTTAGGAGGTGAAAATATCTTTTAAGGGGGAGATGATGACAATTGTAAAACCAAGTGTAAATTACCCTCCAAGAAGCTCATCTAACTTGGATTTTAGAGCTATCATAGTTTTAAGGATGTCTTATTAGACTCTGTTTGCTACATTACACTTTGAGGCAAGGAAGTCCTTAAGGCCCTCAACGTATCAGCTTACACAGTATTGTTGATAACAACACTACTGATGATGGTGGCTGTGACTGGATTTTTCTGCTGGATATTCCAAGGCATATTTTTGATTTTTTGTGAACACCTGCCTCCAAACCAAAACAACCAACCAACCAAAAAACAAACGTAAAAAAAAGCCCCAAATAAATAAACCTCCCCCCCAAAACCCCAAACCCAAACAACCTTCACCCCCAAGCCAACCAACTGACCAACCCCCCCCAATCTGAACCAAATGAAAGCTTATAGCGCTGCAGCTAGGTTTTATCTATAGGATTAAATTGCACTGTTTTGTCACACTAAGGTGCTCCCCCTTTATCAGTGACAGAAGGCTTTATCTCTATCTTCTGTCAGCTGTAAAGGTCAAGAGTAGTCAATATAATGGTAAATTATTCAATGCAGAGAGACTTTTTCATTCTCTGTCTCCTCCTATCCCCACTTCTAGCTGAGGACATTTCTGTTGATCAGTGCCATCAATGTTCTTGCTATCTGAGTTGTTTTTTTGGGTCTGTTATATTCCATAACATCACATTTATGTTATATGTAGCTTATTCTAATGTTAATACTTTTCACCGTGAAAAGTGGAATTCCAAGGGCCGAGGGTTTAATTTATTTGGATAGACCTTCTTTTCCTTGACAAAACACTTTTTTGGCATTATGGATATTGCTTAATTTAGTAGTAATTAAAGGCCTCAAAAAATTATGTCTTTTTTCCCAAATCTATCAATGTGATATGCAGATAATTCCAGGAAAAGTATCTCATGCCCTTAGTACATGCAAGACATCTTGCAAGTACTCAGTGTGAATGTTATAGTTGTCTCAAAATGTTCATTCATCTAAAGTGCAGAGGAAAGCTTAATAATTGCTAACATTAATTTTAAAAGCATAAGGAAATTTAATATGTGCCCAAAACCTTATCCATGTTAATGAACTCCTCCCAGAGCCAATGAGAATGCATACAGAGTAATGTAGTAATAGAAGCATATGGGGGTCTTTTGTGCTCTACGTCTTTGGACTTTGTATTTCATTCTCTTTTAGTACAGCACTTGCAAAAGGGCAATACTTCTTTGAGGACCTCTTAGTGTACCAATTATATAAATATTTGATGGTTATTTTTCAACAACTCTAGTTACAGAAGCATTAATTAGCTAAAACTTGTTCTGCTCCTGTATGTTACTTATATGGGGCTGAAACATAATACACAGCTCTTATAAAATTAAAGTTGAACAGGCAAGGCAAAGTTTTCAGCGATAGTGAAGTGAAGGTGATGAAAATATTGGCAAGTTGATTAACTATTTAAGAGGAAATTACGTCTCCATTTTAGAGAGGATTTTGGAGTAGCCCCATGGGAGTTAGGTGTGGTTCAATCAGTATTAAAATAATGATCCATGGTAACAGGTGGCGAGGAAGAATAGCTGTGCTGTCAAAGCTGAAAAGTCCGTACTATGAATCCTGTTTTTTAATGATTGTGTTGTGACTTGAAAAGATGAATGGGCAGACAGACACTTTGTATTTTAATTGACAACCAGACACTTAATGCTCAGCTTTAGGTACCTTAATCAAAATGGCTTCCCAGGGATTTAGAGAAAGTTGAAGAGATGTAAAGAAATAGGCCTGTATGTTATCAATAATATTTATAGAGCTCTTGGGCCAGCAATGATAAATCTCATCAATTTTCTGCAAGTTGGGAAATGGAGGAATCAACATCTTGAATTTCAGATGGTGGTAGATATGGGGTGTGCATTCTGGTGATATTTACAATGGGAGCTGGGCAAGAAGCATCCTATTTTTACATATATTTTTACATAATACTGTTTCTATCAGACTTGCTTGGTAGAAACGGCAAATGGCCTGCCGAATTTGTGTCTTCACTGTGTCCTGTGTTGAGGTTTGTCACCTGCTGGAGGAACTACTTCCATTTCTACAAACTGCCAGATAGATGAGAGGCCCACAGAAATGGCTTATAAATCTCTGCTAGGGCGTAGCAGGGAGACAACTGAACACTTGTAGGATAGGGGATGATAAGTAACAAAATCAGCTGCTTGGCTTGTTCACAGATGACTCCATGAAAACATTTTTTAATTGTCAGTGGTCTTGTTTTCAGTAGAAATTTTAATCTGCAAATTAAATCCATGGAGACAATTTGAAGAGCAATACAGGAAGCCCTGAGGGATGCTGCCCTGCACTGATGATGCTGCAGTAACTAGAGTTCTTGCAGAGGAGACTTGGAGGCTGAGGTAGTGAAAATTTCTGTAAGCTGTTTAGGCCAGTGCAGCTTGAATAGTAGTTTCATTAAAATAAAGTAGTAAAATATGAGGTAGTTTTGGGATTTTGGTCCTGGGATTTGTTGCTTTTCTGACTTTTTAAAGGACAGAAATCATGCTGCTGTTGATTGGGGTGAGGAATCAATGAGCTCCTACAGGTGCTAGGTGAGGACTGCCCCAGCAGCAGTACCTGCTGCCCAATGCATCTCAACCTATTCTTTGGCAGAAGAAGAAATCCTGAATTTCAGAGATTCTTTTGTAGGGGAAATGGGACTTTCTTTGCTTTGCTGTCCCCAGGCAGCTGCCTACTTTGTCTGTCATGGTTTAACCCCAGCCATCAACTAAGCACCACACAGCCGCTTGCTCACTCCCCCTGCCATGGGATGAGGGAGACAATTGGAAGAGTAAAGTGATAAAACTTGTGGGCTGAGATAAAGACAGTTTAATAGGGAAAGCAAAAGCCATGCACGCAAGCAGAGCAAAACAAGGAATTCTTTCATCGCTTCCCATCAGCAGGCAGGTGTCCAGCCATCTCCAGGAAAGGCGGGCTCCGTCATGCATAACTATTACTTGGGAAGACAAATGCCATAGCTCTGAACGTCCCCTCACCTCCTTCTTTCTCCAGCTTTATATGCTGAGGATGATGTCCTATGGTATGGAATATCCCTTTGGCCAGTTTGTGTCAGCTGTCCTGGCTGTGTCTCCTCCCAGCTTCTTGTGCACCCCGAGCCTACTCACTGTCAGGATGGGGTGAGAAGCAGAAAAGGCCTTGACTCTGCACAAGCACTGCTTAGCAGTAGCAAACACTGCTTAGCAATAGCAAACATACCCCTGTATTATCAACACTGTTTCCAGCAGAAATCCAAAACATACCCCTATACTATCTACTATGAAGAAAATTAACTCTATCCCGACCAAAACTAGCAGTCTAGAGCAGCAAACAGCCCTAAAGGTATCCCTCACACCAAAGGAGTGATCACTTCTGCATTTCTGCTGGTTGAATAGTTGCTGTAGGAATTTGTTATTTTTGTGGAGACATTGCTGCTTAGGTTTTCACACCTCATGAATAGGAAAGCAGGGAGGTCTGCCTGCAACTCCTTTGCATAAGTGAGAGACATTGAGAGTTCTACCTGGGAGTGGATGCAACACTGTAGATAAGTGGTCCCTGTTTCAAATATGTTGCTTTTATACATATATACATTCATTTATGTACTGTTTTATGTTGTTATAAAATATCCGAGCGAAGATGGTGCCTTTCTGTTCTTCCCTCATGCTTTTTGGCCTGTGTGAAAGCAGATTAAAAAGCATTCTCAGTCTGAAAACTCTGTGTCTCAGAGACAAAAAAGGAGAAGCAAAGACAACAATGAGAGGCAAACTGATTTTGCTTTTGTTGATGGAAAAAATAGAGGATAGGATTTGTTCTTGAGTCAGTTCTTTCTCTATGGAGGATGAGAGTAGGGCACATCTTCCAGTGAGCAGAGACAGCAATCTCTTTCAGAGCCAGGGAGAGCAAGCCAGAGGTGCCATGCCTTCCCACCACAGAGCAAAAGAACAGTTTCAAGTGAAGCAATGAATGGTTTCTTAGAAAGGGATCTTCCACCTCTGCTACTTCTGTTTTGGCCTCTGATGCAACTGGCTATGGAAAAACCTTTACTGTCCAGAGCTTCTGGATTGTCATAGTAAGCATCAGTCAGTGTTAAATTTTTCTCAGCTCACAAATCAGAGTACAATCCAGTTAGTTTTTATGGAAGTGACAATGAATACTCTTGAATGGCTTAGCTGGGGGCAATGATAGAGAAAGAGTTACAAATTAAAATTGGAATGTGTGAGAGAGAGAGAGAGAAGAAAAAAAACGCTGCAAGAACATGAAAAGGAAAGAAAAATCCTCTCAACCAACTAACCAGCCAATGGTATAGTGGCACCTATGCCAAGGGAATGCCATAAAGTGGCATTCACCAGCTTTTGCCATCTCAGATTCAGGAACGAATTCCAGCAGAGAAAAGGCTGGGGGCGGTATCTGACTATGGAAATTAGCCTTTGAAGGATAGGACTGTCTTATGGGAAAAAACCAACTGTTCCTGTACCTGTGGAATGAGGGGATGGAATTTGCTGTCCTTTAGCAGATCCAGGGAAAGGCAACATAAATAATGACTCAGGCTTGTGGTATTCTTTTCATATGTAGAGTCCTTAAGAGTCCTTAAGAGTCCACTCTTAAGGTCATCTCGCTTTACTGGTGACTCCAATGGCTGTGCATGTCATTCTGCCCAAACTAAAGTTATTAAAAGGTCTGTTGCTCATGACATTATGACTAGACAGGCAAGCATATTTCTCCAGGAAGGCAGCCACTATAGGGAAGAAATTATTCCCTTCCAGATGCACAAATAGTCTTTTTATGGTGTGTACATTTTAAAACATTATATTGTATATGAGAGGGAGACATTTTGGAATGAACACTGGATTCATATTCAAGCTGTTAAACATGAATAGTGGAAGGGTCTTTTAAAGAAAGAAAAAAGTAATTTTCTCTTAGAAATCAGAATGTCCTCTTCAAGACAAACTGTTTCTTAAATCCTTTGTAGACCTAAGTTCTAGGTAGGGGCTGAGCTCCAACAACTCAGTGGTAATTTGTGTGGATGAGCACAGATTTAGTGGGGGGAAATTGTCATAGAGGGAAAGATAAGTTAAGTGTTCCACTTTTACTGCAAGATGAAAAGAATCTGAAGTTATATATATGTATGTAAGTGGAGGGAGAAGTAAAGAACGTGGTTCACTGCTCTATGTGCTGGGTCTGTACAGGAGCGGACAAGCAGTTCATTTTTTGCTTATATTTGGACTGTGATGGTGGTCACTGGGGTCATCTATAGCTTCTGTAGCTTGGGGATGCTTTTTCTTTTTTCCAGCTGTCAAAAGATCTGTTCTGGACACTGGAAACAGCAGAAATACAACTCTTCTCCAGTCAAACTCTTCTCCAGCTTTCCTGTCCATTTCAAGTATGGCACAAAGTTACTGTGCAAACACTGTGCTACCTGAGAACTGCACCTATTTATAACATCAGAGGCAGCATTATGGAACCAAATACTATCTCACTTCTTAACTTTTTTGATGAAAAGGAGTGGGAGTTGGTAGGCATGACCTGATCTTAATGAATGGATTTGCAGGGTGACAGTGTCATCCAAGGGGAAATAGGAGAATTCTGAAAGCACACGATGCTTTCGAAGGCCTGATATATTTTCCTTCAATGTAAGAGTGAATATGTTTGATGGTACCTGAATGGCAACTTCCAAATATTGCTTCAAATTTCAAAAATGTTGAGCATCTAGTCGATCTTAACAGTAGGAATTGAGGGATGTATGGTACTTGGGAACACTGCAGCACTTCATGTTTCTAAAAATAGTTTCAAGAAGCTGCCTTTTCAATCTAGTAAGTTTTGCACTTATGTCTTCCATTTTTAAGAACAAATTGAAAAAATATCAATATACTGTCATAATTCGTAGCCACCATGATGGCATTTGCATTGTTACAATGTTATGATGCGTTCAGGCAACTGCTCACAGAAGTTCTTCTCTCCCTTCCACAATGACCTGGCATATCTATGTAGATGAAGGCAGGTCTCTTGTGATTCTGCAAGAACCAGGGTCACTTCCTTTTCTCTACTGTGGTCTGGGCTATGTACTGTAGCAAACTGTCCCTCAGAGGGGCTTGGCTTGATAAGCATTTAACATACTCTGGAGGAGAAAAGGCCTTTAGCTACAGCTTAGTCAAAGTGAGATTGGTTCTCTGTATAAACCATGGTTCTTCTAATGCCTACATGCTGAAAAAATGGAATCTGTGATATATAAGCCATACAGGAGGTTGCAATCAGATTGCAGTATCTTTGCCAGTTATTGTAAGGTCTTTTAAATCATAGAACAAGGCAAATCATTGAAAACTGTATCACATATTTGCATCTGTTGTTCTAGATCAGGAATTACTTTGGCATGAATAGAACGACAAGGAAATTTTAGCAGAGTGGCAGGATGCACAAGTCCCATTAACATTAATAGGAGCTAGGTGACTAAATCCCCATGCACAGCACAGAAAATTTACCCTTCCGGCTGAATGATCTTCTTGATACACAGGACTGATAACGGTGTGCACACTAGTGAGACTCCCTTATGTGTACAGGTGTGTGCATTTGGTGATAGGCCAAAGAAAAAAACATGTAGGGGCTAGATATTGATTTCTGTGTAGTTATTCCAGGTTAGCGTTAATGTAACTGATCTCATCATCTGAAACAAAACAGCTGGGCAACATAATTTATTTTGAACAGAGCTGTGGGTTTTTATTTGTTCTTTTTGTGGGGCTGTTTCTCTCTTTTTTTAAAAATTGATTTATGGAGATGGTGGATGTGTTTGCTTTAGCTCTATACTCAAGCTCTATCATCTAGGAATGAAGTCATCAGGTCACTGCTGGCTTCTCCCTTCAATTCCTTGATCTCATTTTAGAGCATTATTGAATTCACTGAAAAGATTGAGATCTATATATTATACTTTTAAGGAAATTCTTCAGGTGGAGTTTGGTAGATGACCTTGGAATTTCATAAGATATCTAGTGGTAAAGCAAATGAAGAAGATGTATTTGAGAGAGAACGAGCTACTAGCAGTTGCGGGGAAAATGAAGCTATTTAAACTGATATTCTTTCTTATCTTCGGAAACAACAACCTTTCTAGGGGGAACACAAAGACACCACTTAGAAGGATTCTCCTTAAAATGTAGAGATGGCCATTACTTTATGTAGGTTAGTGCCAACATTGAGTGCAGTGGAAGAATACCAATGTCTTTCTCTTCCAGAGGAGCACAGTGCACTTCCCTTAGTCATGGTATCACTTTACCATCTAGGAGATGGGGAATTTGTCTGCAGGCTTTGTCTACATGTTCACCAAATGCAGTCATGGTTTAGCTGGAGTAATTCAGTAATATAAAGAATATTTAGCATCTCAGAGATAGAGGATATAGTCAAGGTCTTGCACATACTTAAGCAGAACTCCAAGCTGGCACATCCAAAGTGCTGGTTCCAACTACTTTTATTTTTCATTAATCCCTTCAAAATGTGGAAGGATATCCCTGCCCATCCTATGCTTAGGAGTTTTCTCTGAATCACTCAAGAGTCCTAACTCCGCTCCCATTGAAACTGGCCACAGTTTCGGAAACTGGGTGTGAACGATTAATTCTCTTTCCTAATGCTTGAAACAAAGTTTCAACTCCAATGCAGGTTCTGTAGGTCATCTTTAGTTTTTCTGGATTTATGTGTAATTGTTTCTACCCCTTTCTCACCTTAGTCATCTCCCATTATCCTCACTCATTTTTAAGTTGTAAAGCCCTGATGCCTGTCTTGAAAACTTCTGGTGTTCCTCCTCTTTTTTCCAACTCTCGTATTCCATACTTCATTTTACAGGCTTTGAATAATCATTCTTTACTTTTGTCTTAACACTTATGCATGTTCAACTGCCACTGAACCCTGCTAGGTAATTGAGACAAAGTAGCATCCTAAAGATTGTGTACCTACGGAAGGTCATTGGAAGGCTACTGCATCCTTTCATTGTCCACACTCTGGATAGTGGGACCTACAAATTTCATATGATAGTCTTTGTTATGTAGGTGTACTTTCAGGCTTTTGCAGGACAGATCAATAAGCTGTGGCACCCTGTACCTTTGTCAAGCCCTACTTGCTTGTCACAGGTCTCTGCAAGTTTACTGGATAGAGTTTGCTCTCTACCTCCAGTGGCACTGCTCAGTTTTCACAGGTCAATGCGTGCTAACTGCTTCGCCTCACCAGTGCTTGACCTGCTCACCTATCTCTTGGTCTCTGTGTATTCACCACTGTACCTTCACAAGTCTGCTGCAGGACTGCTTGCCTATCCACCACAGACCACTGGCCTTTCCAGGATTCTCCACTTCTGTCCATGATACTCTTTCATCTTCATATCCTATACCTGTAGCAATCCTGCCACTCCTCAGTATGACTGTGTATCTTTCTTTGGTCTATATGAAGTCAGTCCTTCACCCTTCCTTGCTGTCCATCAGTTACAGTCAGTCACAAGCCCATGTGAAGCTGTATTGTCCAATGCTCCTCTGTGAAAATCTGGGGACTGCTACATACACGAGGACTTCATACTTCACAACTACTTATCTCTCAAAGACTTCTGTGCAAAGTTTTGTTTCTCCTTGCTTCTCTCCTGTTTTAAAGTAACACACTGTCCTTAAGAAACTGCTTACCCCAAACTGGCCAAGCTCAGATTCAGTTAGGGACTGAAGTTTACTCATTAGAGGACTTGCTTTACTTTTCAACTGACCTGTTGCAGGAGGCATTTGAGAGCCCCATGGCAATGACATAAATCACAGATTGCACCACAAGGGATTCCAGTTTGTTTTTCACCTGTGAGCCACAGTTCACAGGTATTTGGAAAGTATTTGTTGGTTTAGGGGTGTTGTGTCACATCTGGACAACAACTGGCAAGTCTCTTCACAGAAAAGTCAGGATGAAGAATGTTTTTAAATTCTCCAGGATTCAGCTGTAAATTGTTGTTAATTTCCAGATCTTCATAATGGTCTACTAGTATTATCAGACTCACTCCCTGGCAGGAAAAACCCCACATATCAGGACACCTGCTGGATTATGTTATTAAAAACAGCTCATCTTAGTGTTAAAAAGTAGATGTAGCTTATAATATAGTGATCGGTAACCCTCCCAGTATCAGTATAGCTATTCTGTAGTTATGTACTGTGCTCTTGTAATTAATTCTCAATTTCCATTATTTCATAAAAGATGTAATTATAATGTAAAACCAATTTTGTTAATGTTGTAGAATTTTCACTAAGTACCACAAAAGACTAATAGGTAGCTCTAAAATGTATTCCTTCCCTTGTGCTTGTCAGTGGTAATTATCAAAGAAAATAATTAGCATATAATTGCGGTGCACTCCAGTGTAGTTAAAATCACAGTAATAAGTGTAGCCAAGGAACTATACATCAAAAACTAAGACAAATCCAGGAAGTCAGGCAGTGGGCATCTACCAGCTGCCTGTACCTAGGAAACAGGTGGGAAGGTGAAAGAAATGCAAGAGCAAGAAGGCCGTTTCCCTATTACAGACCTAACAATGTGTCTTGCACATTCCTCTGTCTTGCATTGCTGCCAGGAGTTGATCACTCAAAGTGTGGATCCAGCTGAAAATTAATAGCTCTTTAGAACTAGGATTTAGTTTTCAGGGAACTGCTCTGGGTAAAGAAACTCACTAACCAGTTACATAAATGTGACTACTGGCTCAAAGGGGTGGAGGGGTGGGTGTGTAGCCACATGGTTAGGGGCAGGGAGCAATTTGGGACCACAACCTCAGTAACTTACACCAGCGTGAATTAATGTGAAATGGCAACCTACCAAGTGCCTGCAGGAGTCATGGACCTGCCAGATGAGGTGCTCGGGTGGGTCACAGAAAGGGGACGAGCAGAAGCTGCCTTAGAGAGTAACAAAGTGTGATGCTCCTGCTCGGGACTCGCTCTCAGTGCTACTGTCTGTATTCGTGCACTGCTCTGTGAGAAGACCAAGGGCTGCCTTTTCCTTTGGTGGGGACAAGGGGAGAAGGTTTGAATGCCAAGGCAGTTTCCCTGGAGGGTCAGAGTTCAAGCAGGCATTTCTAATTTGGGTACATATATAAAACTGTGTGTATGTATACTGTGCATGTGTATGTGTATATGTATATCTATACTAACTTGTGGTCTTAAGGGGAATTAAGGCACTTTTTAGACTTTCAGAGTTATATAAACTTTGTATATGTGTTTGTGCTCTAGTCAAAAGGAAGCATTGCAATTAGTTGTTGGGGTCTCAATAAATATTTGAGAAGAGGTAACACATGTTGCAAATATTTAGTTAACAGTCTTTGTTGAAACAAAATTTAAGAAAGCTTTAAAATCATAATATCTTACTAGCATTAAAAGGTCATTTTGTATATGTGTGAATGTTCAAGTTGAAGCCTGTTTCAACCAAAACATCTGTTCAGTTATCTGTGATTGATGTGTGAATTTTTTGGCAAAAGCCCAATTCAATATTTTTAATAGTGAATTATAAACTTAAAGTTATATTTTTAATTTTTTAACATCATATGCAGAAGTTATATAACCAGATCTGGATCTCTGTGTATTTATACTACTGTTGGGGTGTATGACAGATGAGAATCCAGTGTGTTCTGAATAAACACGGATGAAAAAGATGGATCCTGTGTTACCAAGATTATCATTTGAGTGTAAGGAAATAGAACAGAATAGCCAAGATAAATTGCTGTGGGAGTACAAATAATCAGTAATATATGCTATCCTCTCAAACCTGTGTAAATGAGATCTTGATCTGACCAAAGGACTTCATGGTTAAAGATATTATAATGTATTTAAACTATCCTTGACCACAAATGCAGTATTTGTGTACTATAAATGCCAGTAAGGCTATGAAGTAATGGAAGGCAAAGACACAATTTTCTGTATTGTTTCTTTAGTAAGACAAAATATGCAGTTAATTTATTGTCATACCTTGGTCTTCTCATTTCTTATTGTTTGCCAATTACTGCTTAAAGCTGCTGATTTTTTTTTTTTGCTTGTTTGTTTTTCTTGCTCCCAGTTTTGGACAATAACTCTGAGTCTCTCATCTGAGAATACTCTCCCTACTGCATGCCAAGAACAAAAAGCATCTTGTGATCAGTATTGAACAGAGAGATTCAGTGCTGCCCCCTGCAAATGGACCAGAGTTTTGCTTGAGACAGCTATGTTCACTGAAGACTGCCAAAATAAGTAAAACAAAAAAAGCAGCAAAACAAAAATCCCCACACTTTTTACTTTTGATCTCAGTCCTGATATATCTTTTCTTATAAACTTAGAGTTGATATCATTTGACATGTGATCACCACTGAACTGTTCACGTATGTTAACACTTATCCAGCGACGCCAGACATGTGAGGACAGTGAATGCTGTAGCAGTGTCTGTTATGAGACGGTGTCCTGAGGCCCTTTCTCAAGCAAGCAGTCACTGAAGTCCTTAGGAGCATGCCCTACTGAGGCACTCGAAACTTAGCATAATATGAGGTTTTGCTACGGAATGGCTTCCCCTATGTTCAGTTTGTGAATGGTCTTAAAGTATCCCCTTAAGATGCAAGTTTAAGTGCGTGACCCTTTCAGGGCTTTAAAATGATGGCTAAATTCTGCAGGCCTTAATGACACTAGCATAAAGAGAGTTTTTTTCCCCATTGATTTCAGAAAGCTTTGACTTAGTGCTCATGAGTAGCTATCATGACGTATGGAAGGAAATACATTGGAGAGTAAATGCATTACAGGACATGTCTAAGGATTGCAGTGCATAACCTACAGGAAAGATTTGCCTTGAGCATCCTTAGCCTCTGAGCAGAACTCTCCTGAGAGGAACTGGCTTTTGCCATGCAAGATTTGGGTATTCTGTTGCTGAACATATCTCCTCATTATTAAGTCACAGTCTAGCACAGTGTGTATGTGGCTTTGTTACATAGCCTCCCTTTTCTGAACTTTTAATGTTTATCAGAAAATAACAGTACTTGCTAATATTATTCAGTATGGCAGAAATATAGGAAAAGTATGGTAGAAACATGCCAAAGCAAAGGTACAAAAATGTTCAGTGTGATACAATATAGATACATTTTTAAAAGGCTGTCTAGACAGAGGTACTATGTGATTTTCTTTGAGTGTGCTAATGTAAAACAAGCAAAAAGATTTATGAAAATGACAAAATGAGGAGTACTAATGAGACAGAAAATGGATTTTAAGATGTGGATGAAGGTACTTACTGCTATCAGTGTATAGCAGCATATTTATTTCAAAAATCTGGTAGTGATTTCCTGTAAATTTCAATTTGTGTTATATCACTAGATTTGGAATAAAAAATCTTACATTTTCACTTTGCTAATTCATTTTTCTCAAGGCACAAAAAACTTTGGCATATATCGGGTTAATATTCATATTCTACATTCTATCTACTAAGTATCTTTTTGATAGTTGAAAGTTAACAACCCATCTGACCCTTACATCACTAGAAGTGATTTGTTCAGCTTCCTACATAAATCTTCATATTTCAATGTCAACCTGAAAATAAAATCTTACTAAAATATGTTTTTGTTGAATGCTGTTGTGAAATGTATTGGAGAACCAACAACTTTATAATGTGTCAAGCTTTATCAAACTTTGTTATAGTAACAACATTTACTGACAGTTTATTCTTAGAATTGTAACAGAAATTGAAACTCACATTTCAGTTACAATGACTTGGCAATTAAATTTTTTTTTTTTTTTTAACCTGGCAGATGGCTGGTCAAATAAGCAATATAGCTGATAGCTAATCCCTCTTCAATTTTTATGTTACAAAGGAGCAAACTGGCACCTGTAAATCCTGCCTGGCTGCCTTTTTCTTTTTTCTGCAGAGTGATTCCAAATTTGTGGTGATGGAGATGAGAGCTAAATCTGGCCAATATTAGGTTATGGCATGTACAAGCAGTACTGTTAGGATGGATGAACGCAGCATGTATTTTAATAGGTGTTCTACCGATATCTGCTTGGTCCATCTTTTGGACCATAATTTTTGGGGAGCTGAGATTAGCAGTAGAGATGGGAAAGATACCTGATAGAGTGTGTTGAGGGTCGATTTTCAGAACTGTTGATAATTCAGCACATTCTACAGAAGATGACTAGAGAGTGCTGGCTAATTAACATTTCTGAAAATCTAATATTGCCCATTTACTGTCTGATTTCAGCAGTGATCGTCATGCCTCTGTGGGAAGATATTATTTCCAGCCTAGGTACCACATTAACTGAGAGAGCTGGGTCTCTTAGAGCTCCAGAAATATTGTAATACTGCACTTTCCATCTATGAACGAGGTATTTCTTGGACACTGATTCACAGCCTGTTTGCCAAGCTTCTCATGTTAGGCTCAGCTGCAATGTTTAAAGCAATTATTTTTCTTTGCTTGATGATTTGCTCAGCTTGCAGGGCTGCTTGCTGCTGTTGCTGCCTTCTAATCATCTGCAGAGCCTGCAAGCATCCAGTAGGCTTATCAGCTTGGCCTCTACACTTCATCTGAAGCATGCTTGTGCCTCACTGTCTGGGAGCTGCTTCTTTAGGAAATCCTTGGATACAAGGAACTAATCACAGTCAGTGTGGTTCTTTTATACCCCTCCTGATGCTGGGCAGTTGGAAATGCGGTCTGGTTCGTTGCATTATGGGTGTTTAGTAGAAGAAAAAGAGCCATTCCTACTTGAATTTAGTTGTCTCATTTGCTGAAGAAGTGCAAGAAATGTCATTGTACTCTCTTGCAATCTGTCATTGCTATTCCCCACATCTGGCTGTACAACCTAAAATCAATAGCATCAGGATAGTAAATACAACCCAACAACAATCAAAAATGTATCATTGTTGCAGCTAACTGCAGTCAAGTACTATAGTCTGGATATTTAACTCCCTTAAAGAACACATGCTTTGAAGAAGTTTAAATTGTAACATTTTCAACATAAGAAAGGTTATTTTTTATACTCAATGTTGTGATTTTTTAATGCCAAAATGTAGGAAAGGGAGATATACTGATAGTGACCTTTTTCAGCACCCACTTTCCCCATCTAAAGTTAAATCCCAAGTTTTCCAATCCCACCTAATACACAATAGTTCAAATAGTCTTTGTAGCTTTCAAATCAGTTTTTGAGCATTGGTGTATCTTGACTCACCCAGTCTGAGATATTTTGCTTTAAAAGAGAAATTACTTTCCAAAGCAGACATGGAGTATGTTGTACTTCAGTCTTGCTCCTGCTTATTCCTGTTGACAGATACTGAGAACAGAATAATTTCCCTTGTACTATGCAAGAAGAGAAGTGGTTTTTTTTCTCAAGTAACCAGGGTATTGGGACACATGACAAAACAGCATCATTAGCTTTCTTTTGGTTGATTGGTGAACATGAAAATATTTCTGGCCCCTAAGTCTCAACAATAAAATAAATTTAAATTCTTTTCCATGTGTTAAGTTTTGTCTGGATTTGTTCTTCCTTCAGTCAGTGCCTGCAGGTTCCAAATTAACTTTGATCTTTTTCCCTTGCTGATAAACCTGCATAAGCACAGATTCGAATGTGTTCAGTTCTCAGGTCATAACCTTTAATGATGCCCATCTAAATAGCTCTGTTAACTTGGTGTAGCTGTGCCAAATTACATCATCTGACAGCCTAGCCTGATAGTCTCATTAAAACGTCAGAAGGAAAGCAATTGTATCATAATCTGTATTATTTATTATAAACTAATCACCGTATTGTAACATAACTTGAAAATAGAGGAACTGCTCAGTGGTGAGATTATGAACTAATGACAGCTCTTGAGTCCTCATTACTCTTTAGACTTGAGGCGTTGCAGAGTGCAATATAGTAGGGAACCCAGTCATGGTGTGAGCATCTACCAAGTTGCCTTTCTCAGTCAGGTTCCACTCCACCACTGAACAGAGAGCAGTTAACCAGCCCCTCTTTTAACTGGCATGGAGGTGACCTGTGTCAATAGTGAGTCATAGCAGCCTATAATATGTCCAAGGGTGAGGCAGTTAGATTGATTACTGTGTATTCTTTGGCTATGCAGTTAATTGAAGAAGAGATGATAGTAGGAAGTAGGAGGTCAGATACTGGGGAGAAAGGCAGGCTTAAATTCTGTCCTATTAGGTTTGTAATAATGACCATAAAATGGTCCTATTGTTTGAGACAGTCCATCAATGAAGTACTGTGTATCTAACAGTTGCAATGGAAAATGTTTTGGAAAAGATAGGAACGGTACAATCTTATATGACACTTTTACTCTAATGTTCTCTTGATGGCAGCTACTTTCAGTTCAGGTAATTTCACCCACTTGATGTAGTTTGTCTATCTAGTAACCTTCTGTGGATGTCTCTTCCAAAGTCTGTCACAATTTCTTCTTGAAACATCATAAAGTTTTTGCACCCTTGATGTCTTTTGGGAAGGCAGAGCTACTACCCACCACATTAATCCGTGTCCTTTCATTTATTTTGGGTCTGGTTCCCAATAGATTAGTCTGGCTTTGTCTGAGGCCCATTAGTTCTTGCCCTGAAAGAGACAGTAGGCAGTCCATCCACACCCCCTCTCCATATCACACATGATTTTATAGTTGTCTACAACATCTTCCTCAAGATTGATCTTTTCTAGAATGAAGGGTCTCAGTCTACTCAGTGATTCCTATATAGCTGTCATAGCAAGGCTTTTATGGTGGTTGTTGCCCTTTTCTGAACCCATTTGTGGTCTAATTTATCTCTTTGTAGCTGAGGAGATGGAGGCTGCGCATTGAATTCAAGGTGTGAATACAGCATGGATTGCTATATATGTATATATAATATTTTTTTCTTAGACACTATTCCTTTCCTAATGGAATGTAATATTTGCTTTACTTCTTAGCTCTTACAAATACCGAGCAGATATTTTCAGGGAACTTTCTGTTGCAACCCCAAGATGTCGTTACTGACTGGTATAGGTCAATTCAGAGCTCAGCATGTTATAGGTGAAACTGGTTTTAACTCATGGATATTGCTTTATATTTATTTACATTGAAAGTCATTTGCCATTGTTCAGGCTCGTACTGTTATAAAGCTTTTCCACAATTTTTCACAGTCTGTCCTTATCCTTGCTACCCTGAAAACTTCATCAACACAGTTTGTCTTCTCACTGCTTATCTCTTTTTCCAGGCCACTTATGATGATGCTGTACAGTGCTGACTCTGCAAAAACCCTTCAGTGACTTTTTTTTCAACAGTGCAGGATCTCATCCTACCCAGTTTCCTGTTGTTTCACCAATTATTTTTCCACCCCAGGACCTGTTGCTTTATCCAAAATGTGTCACATGGTGTTACTATGTGACAGCCAGGGCTTCTTCCCCTTCTCTCCCTGTTTACACTGAGGCTGTAACTATCCAGGCAGGTTTTGAATTCCTCGCCAGCCAACAAGCCAGCCAGAACACTTCGATTATCTTCATCTTAATCCCCTCCCAATCAAGCCTCTGCAAATACAATCAACCTTCCTTTTACTGCTACTCATCTTTGGTAGAGACCTCAAAGTGAGACACCATCCTGGAAAGGCTTGTACCAGATGATTAGGAGAACATACCTAGTAAATAAAATACATTTGTACCATCTGTTAACACCTTTAAATTAGAGAAAAGTAAACCTTCCAAAATATTTTTCCTAAGAATTAATTGAAATTTAAAATCTTTCAACACAAAATTGAATCATCTCTTTATATGCTTCTTTTTTAATATCCCAGGTCAAGTATTGAGTGATGAAGCGATATTTTAAGGTGCCATTCCTGCAGTTTTCAGTTTGGTATCCTAACCACTCTTTTTTTTTTCCCTCTAAGTTTTTTTTCTTGAGATTGAGTCTGCTAGAGTGGGGGTTCAGTCTCTGTTTCATTAATCCCCCTACTGGTAACATGCCTGTTATCTGGTCTAAAGATTGACTTCCGTGATCTTGCTGCTTCATCTGGAAAATTATTTAGGGTATAAATCTCTGTGCAGATTAGTGTGTCTCATTCCCTCGAGAGGAATTACATTTTGCCCTTTTTAATGTTAACTCTTTGGCTTCAAGAAGTTTGTTGATTTTATTATTGATAATCAAGTTTGATATGATGTATTTTACAGAATATTGGCTTATTTGCTAGCCAATTTGGCACTGAATGTATCCAGGCCAGCTGATTACGTGTTTTTCCATTGACACTGCCAAAATACAGGAGGTGGTAGAGTAGACACACTCCTCCCTTCCTCTTTGAGGAAGTCTGATTTGGGTGGGTTTTTTTGGCTTTTACATTTTATTATTATTTCTGGTATTCTTCAGTCTCAGAAGATCTATTGAAATTGTTATATGCTTTTGTAGCAAGAACTCCGTGTCATTGACATAGGAGAAATTTGCTGATAAAGTTATTCTAAACAAATAGGGAAGATTTTGCTTTACATTTGAAAGTCACATTTTTCATGCTGTAGCAATTAGTGGCCTGCCTTAGATAAATATTTGGAAAATAACGAGGAAAATGCACTAATTTTGAAATCCAAAATGTGCATTAAGAAGGAATTAAAAATGAATGACAATCCTGACATGTTTGTCACTCACCTCCATATAGGTTCTGCATTGAGTGCTGCAGTAATGCAGAACTCTGTGCCTTTTTTGTATTTGGCAGACTTAACAATCTATTCTACATTTGTGCTTGAGTTTCTAACAGCTCATTTTCGTTCTGTGTGCCATTAAATATTTCCATCTTCAGAGGAAGCACGCCTGTGTTTTTAGGCTTCCTGTATCATCTTCTATTCAGAGATACTTTCTGTCTATAGATGAGCAGGAAGATTTTGGTTGGAAAAGTAGCAATGCCATGAAGAAACATTGCAAAGGATGTGCAAAGTCAACTGTTTCACTCCACAGTGCTTTATCTAAGGAATTAAGGTTATATAGTTTCTTTTAAAGTGTTTTGGCCAGATCTTTCATTCCAAGGTGTTCTGTTCTTTGCTTATACACACTAGTATATTCTTTAACTGTTTATGTTCAGAGGTGGGAGTAAGAGAGTACAATAAACAGGACATTAACACCGTGGCTGTTGGTAGAAATGAACAGAAAGAAAGGCAAACTGTAAAAAAGTGTAAATTATTGCAGCTTTACTTAACGTCTGAAATTTGGACTTGAACATGTCTGCTTTGTATATTGTTGAGCAGCTAAAAATAAATGTAACTCTGTGAACTACACGGAGTGTACCTTTGCCGTCAGTGAACAAGCCTGTGCTTTGCATCTTTACACTTGTGCTACATGTGACTGGTTGTCTGTCAGGGGTGGGTCAACTTCTTGGAGCTGTCAGGGATTACTGCTAATTATTTGTAATACTGTTGCAAGAGGATCTGAAGTCATTAATGACAGTCCCATTATGCTAGGCACTATACAGCCATACAGTAAGGTAGATCTGTTCCCCAGAAGAATAATGAAGAAAAAAAAAAGGGGAAATTTGGCAAAAGGTAAAAGGACTGCAGTTTCTGAAGGAAAATGTGAAAATCATAAGATGCGTAGTATGGCTACTGTCTGTAGCCATACAATCTTATTTTTTTACTCTATTATTTGAGCACTTCTCAGTCTATAATGTGTTGATCTTCACAAACGTCTTTTGATAGAGGGAAGTTCCATTATCTTCATTCAATCAGCGACAGAAAGAAATTACTTGCCTGCAACAGAATAGATAACAAGTAGGGAATTCCTCTGGACTGACATCTCCATGTCAAGACATTCTGGGTCTTAATGTCTCGCCTGGACTAATGCACTGCCCTTCCTTTTTATAATGCAACTGACATACACTATAATATGTATGCTTTGCGATAAACTGATTTTGTATCCTGGATACAAAACATTAAGATCAGCAGAACGCCAATCCTTGTGCAGATAGAGATTCAATACATTTGGCACAAAACCAGACACTTTCACAGTCACTGTGAATCTGGCAATGCCATGTCATTCCATCATGTGCTACCCTTGCAGGTGGCCAACATCTCAGTATTTGGCTTGGTTCTTGTACAATCTTTGTGATCAGAGCTCTATGATAGTAACATGAAATCACGTTTTATTTGCACTTTCGCATCACATCATATTGTTATTTGCCTCAATTTCCAGGGCTGGTATCAGGAGAGTAGACGTTAATTTTGAACAATTGCATTTGCAGGCATGACTGACTCATTTGGTGACGGAATAAATGGGAAGATGATTACTTTTACTGAGCTACTGGGACCTGTCTTCTCCTCCACCTCCCCCCCCCCCCTGGCTGGTATTACCAATGTCAGCAAGAGATGTCTGATTATATTAACTGAAGCCATTAGCAATGTTGCTTTCCTAGTGTGGCTGGTATTACCAATGTCAGCAAGAGATGTCTGATTATATTAACTGAAGCCATTAGCAACTTGTTGTCCGTATGTGTCTGGTACTTTTCTGTCTATTTAATAATCACAGAAGGATAAAATGTTTAAGGCCCAGGTAGTTTGTCTTTTTAAGAAGGAAGTTTACATGCTTCAGGTTTTATAATTTATGCCTTTCCATTTCCTATGTATATTTTTTTAAAATCATAAGAAGGAAGCAGTTCCCTTGGATGCCTTTAGACATTAATCACTTCTGTTCAGGTTCTTTCTACCCTTCAATGTTTCTCTTTTCTTCCTACTAAGATACACAGCAGAAATCTATTTCTTTGGGCAAGTATTTTAAAATAAATATTTCTTTTAATTTTATGTTATATATAACTATATTCCTTTAACATATAGGATGAGTGATGAGTGATTTCGTGATAAGGAAATAATGAGAAAGACTTAACTAAAATTTATCATTCGGCGATGAATTTAATATTTGCAGAGTTGATAGGAGCAATATAGTAACCACAAAAAAGTCAGAGGCTCTACCAGAGTATAACTACTGTTTTTGTCCTTTTTGTTGTCTTGACTGTGACTGAAAAATATGGTATCTTTAGCATCATATGCTCTACTTCATATTAGAGGCATCTAAATAAACTGTTGAGAATACTTCATCTTGAGGTGACATGGCTGACACATGATTAATGAGTTGTCTGAATGAGGTAAGGTGGGAGTCAAATTAGCCTGACAAAATAATGGCACTATGAGAAATCTTTGAGCTGGACACATAATACTCCACCTTTTATATGCTGTACTCTTATGGAGCAACAGGACTTCTCCACAAACTCCTGGTGCAATAGGGAATGCTTCACACTGCATCTCCTAAATCTGTGGCCTGTCCCTGCAAGGGCTGGAATTGAGAAACTGTGAACTGGAAGAGATTAATAAAAGCACAGTAATTGTATTATAGTGGTTCAAAAATATTCCATGCTACATTTAGATAACTGTTACTGTCGAAGAGGGTGAGAAATACGGATGTGCCACTAACTTTAGAATGACAAACTTCTCGATATCTGACTTTTGTAGAAACCCAAGTTCAATGACAAATCTAAATTTTTGGGCAGAGAGCACTTTTCTACTTAGTCTAGCTATTATGCTTGTATAGCTATGTTTCAGAACATTTAGCTTTTAATTAAAAAGAATAATAATTTTTTTAGTTTTCACTAGTCAAATTATAATCAACAGGAGTACATTCTTTATATACATCTATATGAGAGCTTTTGTAGTTACAATGCATTTTTTTCTGCTATGGCCTTTATGATGATAAGTTTGGAATAAAACTTAGAGTTGCGGTTGGTACAGGTGCTAATGTGTTTTGCTGTTAAGGCATGAAAGATAGAAAAAGTCTCCTTGGAGAAACTTGAATTTTATTCAGTCTATATATTTCCACTATAAGACAGAAAAAAATACAATATAGACTGCTGTTAAAGTCCTGCTTTAAACTGCTAGGAAAACATGATAGACTGAAAGAAATCGCTGATGTATTTTTCTTCATGTGCTGATTGAAAAGCAAAACCAGACCTTCCAGCTTTTCTTCCATTTGACTTTAATACTGAGTTTTCCTATTGAAATGGGAAGGTCCAAAATAGAAAAGAAGCCAAGATAGAAATATATTTTGAAAAATTCAAAAACAACTTATTGAAAAACTTCCACTCTTGAAACTTTTACTGGAATAACCCTGTAATATGGAATATAGATTTGACAAAAAAAGGATCATGAGAGCAACAAATCTGTTTGTCATCTGCATAGCAATGCTTAGTCATTTGAGTAACATAATCAGGGAGTGCAATGATATAGACATAGAACAATGCAGGGCCAAGAATAAATTCCTGTGGGACATCAGCTGTAAGTGAAAAAAGACTTGATTAAGGATGGCTGTATTAAATAACAAGTGAATGGTCAGACAAAAATAACATGTCAGCACGGCATGTTAGCTTTAGTGATACATCTAGAGTACAATGAATAAGCAATGGTGATTATGAGTATTCAAAATAGAATTTCATTAGAGCAAATATTAAATTGTATTCATGAACACATGTACCTTGATCATTTCAGGAGAATAACCAAATGACACCATTTTGTGGATGTCTCCAGTAGACGGTTATAAACCCACTCTGGCAAAGAGAAGAAAAAGTTCTAACTTTCTGTAATGCTTGCAATACAATAAGCACTCTGGGAATAAGTCACTTGAACATATCTTCGACAGTCATCATAAAGATAAAGACAAAAAGGGCATGCAAACAAACTGGAACTACTGCAGGTGAAGGATTGGAAAGTGAGGAAAGGAGCCTTACCAGAGAAGTAGCTGGTATAGGTTTTTGGTGGCTCAATAGAAAACTAGGTATATGGTTTATCCCTTGAGATATGATATGAGATTGACAACTTAAAATTTATTTTAAATTTCTTTGGTTAATTTTAATGTTGGAAAAATATAGGAAGATGTGGGAAACACAGTTCTAGTAATCACAAGCTAAATATTCAGCTTTCTATTGTTCTGCACTTTTTTTTAATCATGCAACAAGAATCACATGGTCCTGTTTTTCCTACTTTTATTTACTTTGCAGTAGTCTTTGTCAAAATGATCTCAATTTCCTATCATGGGGTGATTTTTAAGGCTTTTAAAGATTTTTAAGGCTCTGATTCCTCAGCATCTGATATTGCTTTGTGAACAGCACAACTTTCCAACATATTTTTTTTCAAATATACAAAGGTCATATTCTTAATCTAGTCTTTTCTCTCAAATTATCTTACTGATTTTATTTGCCATCTCTGTAAGTCATACGAGCCTGAGCTGGAAACAGCCAATTAGATCAGACTGTCCCTCCTCTTGCCAAGGTGGAATATAGTCCCCCAGACAGAGAGGACAAGCTTGGTTTTAGCTAAAAGCTGAGAAGAAGCCTCCTGATCTTCACCCACTGAAATTTAAACTCTCATCTGTTATTAGTACATTTTCAGCAAATGATTACCAGAACATCTGCTCATGCCCAGTAAATTGTTACTTCCTTCTCTTAATGCTGACTTCCCCAGTGGGCTGATGAGAGAGACGTTCTGCAGCTCATTCTGGTCATTAAAATAACATCAGTACACTGAGGAAATATTAGCTGAAAGTGATGTAGTGATCTTTGTAGTTCATATTGCAACTATAAGGGAAATAAGAGCAAAATGATTGTAATAAGACTTTCAGCTAACTTTTTTTTTTTTTTTAAATCAGGAAGCATTATGAAACATTGAGCAAATGCATTTTTGGTGTTTAACATGAAGCTGTAAGCATTTATACACTTTGAAAAGATTAAATACTTGTTCTAAAATGCTGATATCAATGTGGTATGATACAGCTTTATTTAGAAATTGATATAAATTGTATGCAAAACAACAAAAAATATCACTGTGGCTGAGAGGGGATGTTTTTCTGAGGTAAATGTGCTACAATAGACTTTTAGATGTACACGTGTTTAGACTGTGAGTCATATTTCTGTTTAAAACTTTTCTTAACTCAAATGTTTTGAGAAAGAGAACTTTCTTGAAGTCCATTTCCAACAGAAGATGCTGAGTTTCCATGGATATGCCCTATGTTCCCATCTTTGTAGAATTATGCTGCTTGTTGATGACAGTGTCTTTAAGCTATGGCCATTAACATTGTTTCTCTAGATATATGTAACTGCTTGTACATATAACAGGCATCTACTCACAGATGGGGCACCTGAGTTCTGCATTAAAGCACAACGTGTAACCCAGCTATGTTTCTCATCCACCTGGACAGTCTGCTTCAGTTTTCTAGTCTCACTTCTGAATTCCAGGATACATGAGGGAGTGCAAATAGAGGTTCATGCTCCCCTGAAGGGAGGGGAACTGTCCTGATCCTTACACACATATGGGTGGGAAAATCCAAAGTGGTAGTGTGCCATATCAGCAAAGCCCTGAAATGCACATAGCTACACAAAGATCATTAATTTTAGCATTAATTAAGCCTTTAAAGTCTCCCCCTGTCCACTCCCATGTCCTTCCCAAAATATGTCCTCATATTCTCCTTCTAATCTCTCTCACAAACTTTATTCCCTTCATTTCCACAATAAGTATTAATCTGTATAATTTACTGGTATAATTTACTTGTGTGCATTGAGGAAAATTCTGTATCAACATGCCTACATTTCATTTTCTTGCTTTTTCCAGGGGTGCTGATTTCTGCTGTGGGAGAGCCTTTGTGTAGCTCAGGTGTGCTACCAGGACAGCACCCTCTCAACAGGCCAGACCGCAGTAAACTGGCTGTGCAGAGGCTCTCTTGTGTAGTCTTCTGCCTCTGCACAGCATAACCAATTGTTTACGTAAACATTAGGCTCATGTTTCTCTTCAGAAGTTAAATTTGAATGTTTTCTTTACGGTTGCTACTCTAACTGCAGATATTTAGGGCAGTAAATGTTGGACCTGATCCCCATTAAGGAACAACTAATCTGATCAAGTGTGCAGGAAAATAGGGCAAAACTGAAAATGGGAACTTTAAGCAAAGCACACCCAGAGCAGAAAAATGTCTTTTACTTGTTGGTTCAGATGGGCACAAAAGCCCACTAACGAAGTCAGATGACTTACAAAATATCTGAGTGTGTAAACTGTAGCTTGGGGGTTTCTGGTTCACACAATTCCAAAACCTGGAACTGTAGACTTCTGTCTTCATGGTACACACACAGCTACACTGTAGGCAGTAGATTAATGGATTTTAGAGCGTTAGAAGATTCAGCTTTTAAAGAAAAGGTCACTCTTAAGCCCAGCTATAACAGAAGTTGGTTATTCACTGTGATTGCCTTCTGTTGCGTGATTTAATTGGAGTTGAAATTCAAATTCTTGAAACCTTACTACTATACACTGTTCAATAATATTGAAATACATTGTTTTCACTATTTTATGTTTCAGAATAAGAGCCAAGGATTGAGTTTTGTCCGTATACATGCACCTTGGCAAGTACTTAGTCGAGAAGCAGAACTCCTTAAAATAAAAATGCCCACTAAAAAGGTAAGTATCTTTCATCTTCTATCAACTAGTCGTACGACTGGATAAGGGTGGATCAGAATAATAGTTAAATGTATAGAAACCCATAGAGTTACTTTATTTCAAAATCAGAGCAAATGAACTACCAGGTTTATTCTTTCACATTATTAATTATTTTGAGATGATTTAGTACTCAGAGTCAGATTTAGGATGGAATTTTCAAAGGTGATTTCAAAGGCCACAGAGGTAGCTGGCAGACAGACTGTGTTCAGAAGAGTGATGACAGAGGTGAGTTTTAAGGAGGGCTTTAAAAGCTGAGAAGGCAGTACCTATTTAGGTTTTTATCAAGGAACTTTGCTTAAAGGTGAGGCGCAGTATGGGAAATACTATGACAGCTGGTTATTGCCTTAAGATTTCTCTAAAGTCTGGGGATGCCGAGAGAGTCGGTTTTGGTGATATCAGTGACTTCGTGAGTTAAGACTTGCCCACTGTCATTAAAACTTTGTCTCACTATCTTCTTTACAGTCATAGTAGCTGAGAATACCTAGAGTTTTCAGCAGAGTTGCTGGCAAACATTGTAAATTCTAAGGAGCAGATCCCCAAATTTGTGGTCCTGCAATGATTTATCACGTTGGTTAACAACTCCACTGAAGTCAGTGGAACTGCCTTGTGCTTTCAGTTAGTGATACTCATCAATTGCACTACTGAACACTTATTTCATTGCATTGTCATTAGAATTAAACGACAGACAGATTTTATTTTCTTCCACAGGGTTGCTATTGGTTTTGGGTTTTTTTCATCATATTAATAGTTTTCACCCAGCAAAAGCTTCGGTGTTGTTCATGTCTCACGGTGTGACAATCTGTCACTGTCAGGGGTTTGGCTAAGCCAATCTTGCCTACTCTTACTGTACTGTGTTTGCATCCCAGGAAAAAAAAAGCAAAAAAACTCCCCCTCTGTTTACTTGTAATCAGTCTTTGAAAATGGTTTTGGACATCTACAGTACCTCTGTCATTTCTGGCATGTTGATGGATGTGTGGGCCCTTTCTAGAAATAGACCTACATATTCAACTCTTCAATCCCTTTCCAGCTTTTTGCCTTTTGTGCATTTTTAGCACCTGCTCATTTCTCCCTCCTTCTTCCCTCATGGGAATTCTCACCTCCTAGCTTTTGCAGATATGCCAAAGCAAATTTTACACTACTTTAATCGAGGAATTATTGTTCTGAGTTAAGGTCTGTTCAGGAGCTAATAGTCTCCACTGGCTGCCCTAGTCACTCATGAAGAGTTCCGCATCCCCTTCTCTCCTCTGAAAGGGAGAAAAAATGCACAGTAAATCATAAAGCCCTAAAGACACAGAATCATCTGGGGTAAAGACATCTGAAAATATTGACAAATTACTTCATTTAACTGCTATGTATTATATATTATTTATAGCATCCTTTTCTTTAAAGCAACATATTTCAATGAGCCAATAAGGCCTGTGCACCCTTCATGTTGAATAACATTTCTGTATAACTGACATTTATTGAATAGTATGACAAATACTCAAAGAGCAAACGGACGTGGAGTCATTGATCAGACAGTTATGAAAAGAGTATTCAGCTTTATACCTGTAATTTATTTTGGTATGTAGAAGATGCCGAAATGAAATATATCTACCAACAAGGAAACCAGATCTCAATTTTCCTGAAGATTCACCCTAGGGTAATAAATTCTTTTGTATAACTTAAAAGTGATACGACATTTTTAAGGAGAAGGTTGCTGACAACTCTTGTTGACTACATTATTTTTCGATTATCTCAACTGCAGAAATGGAGCACTACCACAAAGCAAGAATGACAGGAAATCTATGCTTATGCCTTAAGTTTTTTTGCAATTAAAGACAGTTGGAAAAGGAATTTCCTGTGAAGAAAGCAAAAAATTCACTTTGAAAAACTGAAATTTTGTATTTTGGGGATTTGGCAATACGAACTGGCAAATTCTATTTTTGTTCAGAGAGATAAAAGGTTGTTTTCAAAGCATATTAAATATTTTTTGTGATGTTGTTTTTATTTATTCAAACATCCAATGAAACCATAAACAAAGCACTTTCAGTGGAAAGTATTTATCCACCTCTAAACATGATGAATTAGTTGCAAAAATATTTTTTTCAAATGTTCAATCTTAATTCATTTTTCAGGACAAATGGCATGCTGGGAAAAGTTACATTCTGTGCAATTTTAACTATATGTATACTTCTGGATATGGCAACACAATTCTTTTTGACAAATGAGAATGGTCCACACTCAAATATGAGTATGAGAAATAAACAGTATGAGAAACAAGTAGGACCAAATGGAAGCACTGGTCTGTTCCCACAGCTATGATGTCTCTGGTATTAGTGAGACTTGGTAGAATGAGTCCCACAACTGAACTGCTGAGATGGAGGGCTATGGGCTGTTCAGGAGGGATAGGCAGGGCAAAAGATAAGCTTGGCTGAACAGGGAACTCCTTGTGGAGCTCAAGAAGAGAAAGAAATTGTATCATCTCTTGAAGCAAAGTCAGGCTTCGCATGAAGATTACAGAGCTGTGGTTCACATATTCAGGGAGAAAACACAAAAGGCCAAAGCTCAGCTAGACCTAAGACTGGCCAGTGCTGTGTCAGGCAATAAAAAGGCTTTTTAAAATATGTAATAGCAAGAGGAGGTCTAAGAAAAATATTGGACCAACATTTGTTGAAGATGGTCAGCTGACAAATAGGAATGAAGAAAAAGTGGAAGACTTCAATGCTTTTTTTGCCTTAGTCTTTAATATTAATGATAGACCTTGGGTTGCCTGGTCCTCTGAGTCAGACAATCACAACTGTGGGAAGAGTGACTTTCCATTTGTGGACATTGAATTTGTAAGAGACTATCTGTATCAGCTGAATGTTCATAAGTCCATGGGGCTTTATGGGATTAATCCCAGAGTATTGAAGGAGTTAATGGATCTTACAGCAGGACCCCTTTTTCAATCATCTACCAAAAGTCTTGGGAGTCTGAGGAGGTCCCCACTGATTAGAAGCTAGCCAGCATTATTACAGTTTTACAAGAAGGATGAGAGGGAAAATCCAGGAAACTACAGACCTGTTAGTCTAACCTCAGTACCTGGAAAAATCATGGAGAAGATCATGCTGGGTGCTATTTAAAGGACTGTAATCATCAGGCAACAGTCAACACGGTTTCACAAAGGGAAAGTCCTGTTTAACTAATTTGATATCCTTCTATAATAAAGTTACCTGCCAAGTGGATGATGGGAATGTGGTGGATGTAATTTTTTCTGGATTTTAGTATGGCTTTTGATAGTGTCCCTCACAGTATCCTTCTGGACAAGTTGTCCAGCTGTGAGATGAGCAGGTACACGGTGTGCTGGGTGAAGAACTGGCTGAAGGGCAGAGCTCAAAGGGTTGTAGTGAATAGGGCTACATCTGGCTGGCAACCAGTAACCAGCAGTGTTCCTCAGGGCTCAATTCTAGGTCCAGTTCTGTTCAATGTATTTATCAATGATCTAGATGCAGGAGTTGAATGCACCCTTAACAAGTTTGCTTGATGGTACCAAACTGGGAGGTGCTGTTGACTCTCTTGAGGGTCAAGAGGCCTTGCAGAAGGATAGAGAGCATAGAACAGAGCATTGAGAAATGATTAATGGGAAGAAATGTAACAAGTCCAAACGCTGGATTCTGCACCTGGGATGGCGTAGCACTGGGCACAAGTGTACACTGGGAGAGGAGCGGCTGGAGAGCAGCCCTGCAGAAAGGGAGCTGGGGGTGCTGGCTGACAGCAGGCTCAACGTGAGTCAGCGGTGTGCCCGGGCAGCCAGGAGGGCAAACCGCACCCTGGGGTGCATCAAACACACCATAACCAGCTGATCAGAAGAGGTGATTATCCTGCTGTATTTAGTGTTGGTGTGGCCTCCACTTGAGTACTGTGTGCAGTTCTGGGCCCCACAATTTAAGAAGGATGTTAAGGTACTTGAATACATCCACAGTAGGGCAACAAAGCTGGTGAAAGGGCTGGAAGGCATGTCCTGTGAGGAGGACATAAACTCATGTTTGGTAAGGTTGTCTGTGTTTCAGGAAAAAACCCTTTATAACTCTGGGAAGCTCTCTAGCACTCCACATCAGTCTGAACCAGCAAAAGCTAGGTCCTTGCTCTTAAAACTGCTGCATAGCCATGTGCTGTCAGGCCAGACTAAAAATTATTACCCAGGAAGAATGTATTCTGCTGGGGCAGTATAACTGGGAGCACGTAAAGGCCCTTCCTGCTTTGCCTTCTCCCTCTATTTCCAGTTACAAAGTCAAAATAATTACTCTGCCTTTCTGCCACCTCCCTGCAGCTCCTAGTTTAATTAGTGAGGATGTGTCTTGTATTAACGATTCCGCACTGAGTTTTCTTCTGAAAGTAGCTTGTGAAGGATGAGGACTTCTTTTTGGAACTGAAACCATTATGGATTCATGCTAATATATCTTTAGAGAAGGCACTTATTTTAATTACAAATTTAAACATGTGTATAGCAAATTCATTTTTTGTTTTTTTTTTATTTTAGTAGACTTTTACAAGTGACATGCTAATGTACAATATTTTATCTACTCAGATATATGAAATCACAGAAGAAGGGGGAATACTTAAAAAGTTAAATGCAATATGGTGCAAATTGACTGAACCTCTGCAACCCCAGGTGCCACAACAAGAAAATACCAACATGAAAACCCTGTCATACCCATTTTCCAGAGAGAAAATATATTTGTGAGTACTTTAAATTGTCATGAGCAGTGAAGACATCTATAACATATGATTTTAGTGCTGTCATTTTTTGAATGAGTATTTCAATCAAAATGCAGAAATGCATTGAGTATTTGTGGCAATCCTGAGGAAATATTCAAGTTGTCAGATTATTCCTGGGTAATATTTCCAAGTGATAAAAACATATGTCTGCTTAAAACTAAATTTACTGAAGGCCAAGTAAATAGATCGAAAGTAAATGAATATGCATTGTCACTGAGTTCAGTTTCAGTGGCTTAACAGAAGTCTAAGTTACAGAGACTTTCTGCCAGTGTTCTACTTCGTTCTGCTGGATAAGGCACTGGAAGCAGTGCAACAAATGAAATATCTATGTTTATAACTTGAGCTGTAAAAATGCTAGCACCAAATTCCTGATTATTTGGTTAAGGATATTGCTGCCTCTTTTGAAAAAAGAGCGAGCTAGTAGAATATTTTTCCGATATTTTTCCTCTTGATAGATTTATTATAGTAATTTAAACTTGGTTAATAATATGCAGATAAGTAATTCTTGACACCTGCCCTTTCACTCAGCATAATACTTCTGGGCCCAGTTTGACATTAAACACTCCTTTTTTCCTCATGGGTGTCTCCTTGTATTTATGTCTGATAAATAAAATTCAGGAACAAATATAATGAACCATCAAATCATTTATTGTCCTCTCTGACAATTTGAATTAATACTGAATACAAGTCAAATTGATTGAGGGAATAAACTGGGAAGGCTAATTTTGATTTTATTATGATTTTAAGGTTTAAGGGAATGCATAATTCCAATGGAATGGTTAGTTGAAAGCAAATGAAATGTTGACTTGTTAGTCACCAGGAAAAGAATAATGAACATCTGCATCAGGCTAGCTGAAACCTAATAACATAACCTCAGAATGTTATAGTGTTGAGGGTATGTTATAAGGAAAAGATTAAAAGGTCATCTTGTGTAAGCAATAAACAAGTTCTCCTTAACTGAAAGACATTTCACCTTGGTTAATATTTTTGCATTTTTATGGCCACCATGATTGCAATCCAGGCAGAACTCTGACTAGGTCTTAAATAGCACAGTCTATTATGCTGTACTATTTAAACTATATTTCCTTTAAACATCTGTTTTTCTTCCTTGCTGTGGTTTCTAAATGAATTCTAAATCAGAATCTTATATCAATTTGTTTAAGATAGCTTATATATATTATAGCTTATATATATTATATATAATATTATCTTACTCATTACTACCACGCCTGAAAACAGAACTGATTATTTTTTTTTCTCTCAACATTTTAGGTATAACATTAAAGACAAAGACACCTTTTTTGACAATGCTACCCGCAGCCGAATAGTAAGTAAACAAAAGTAACATATCATTGACATCTTGTGCTGAATGGGATTTGCTTTAATAGCGAGTGTTGGTGACTACTTCACTAATTTCATCAGTTTATGCATTTCCCTGTTCCTGCAAAACAGTAAGTAGTCGTAAGTACGTAAGAAATACCCTTCTGGAACTGCCCCGTGGTCCAGGAGTAGGAGATGATATGTAGGGGAAACTCGTTATT
>NW_010565333.1:61825-62229 GCF_000687285.1 Phaethon lepturus
TCTTAAAAGTTGTTATTAAGCCCTGCTTCCAAACTTTTAACTAGATTTTGTTTCATAAAAGGATCTCTACTACAATCCTATAGTAACTTCCTAGCTCCAGCAGTCTTTGGTGAGAAACGTTATATCATGTTCCGAAGATCCTGCTAGGTCTCCACCAGGTTGGTGAGGCAAGATTTCTCATTACATATGCAATGCCAACTCCTCCTGTTCATCCATACACACTTGGGTTTCATAGACAGAGCATACTTACTGTTCACTTTACGTGCACCTTGATGTTATACTTCCAAATGTGAAAGCTAAATGTTTTTTACCAAGTCAGATTTTGTTGTGATTTTCTTTAGTGTAAAATTCTCATTCTACCTAAAGTCATTATACTTCATATAGTTTTATAAGGGTGTGACACA
>NW_010565333.1:62260-110406 GCF_000687285.1 Phaethon lepturus
AAACGTTAAGGCAGATAATCTACTAGTAAGAGTTGCCATAGCATTGTTAAGTGTTAACTAGTGGCCTGAAGTCATATATTTAGTATGAGTGAAACATATGACTTAAATGTATGTGCTAATTAACTCTACAGAAGCCTCTTATTTGAAATTTTTATCAAAAGAGGATTTGTGCTTTATAACATTGTTCTTTTCCACAGGTACGTGAAATTTTGAAGCGCACACCTACAAAGGCCAAAAGCAGCATGGGTAAGAAGGAGGAAAGATAATTATATATGTTGTTTGAAATGAATTGTTTAAGTATCTCACAGAATATTTATTTTTCTAGCAGAACACAAAAGTATGCTGGCACATTTCCACAAAAAATAGATATTGAAACAAATGCTTTTTCTGAGGAATAAAATCAGACTTTCTGGTCTATGGTTTGGATAGGACATGGTAATGGGAGCTTGCTTTTCATTTCTACAGGTGCAGGATCTGGCACATAACTTACATTTCTTGAATTGTTATAAAATTGGATTTGATTGTTATATGATCTGATTTTGAAAATTCAGATGTCAACTACAGTATGTTGTATTATTTCTTCCATGAGCAGATTTTTCTTGCCTTTTCAATAGAATAATACATCTTTCCAGGTTATTTTTATTATTGCATCTTTAAAAATTATGTCATGAGCTGCATAATCAAATACATGACTTAACTATGACTGTTTTGAAGATATTGTGTGATACTTTTGGGGTAACCTTGAAATACTTCGAGCTTTTTTTTTCTTGAGGTTCAGAACATATACAGATGTACTTATTCTCTTTTCTTCACTTTTTTGTTTCATCCATTGTGATATCATGACACATATCACCCTGGTGGCGAGGAAGTGATAACGGTCCTTGTCTGGCATGTTTTCTGGAAGTCCTCTGTAAGCTTGACCACTTATGGGCAGGTCACAATATCCTAGGGTAATGTACTTGCAAAGAGTAAGTGTGCTGTAGCATCAGATTCCTGCACAGTCTTAGTGTAAATTTGTGCAGCGAAGCTGCAGTAATGGATTTCTTTAGTACAGGAGCTGGAGTGGAAAACAGATTAATTTAGTTTCCCTGAAATAGAGATTTTTTTTTTCAAATTACATGAAAAAAAACCCAAACAAACTAATTCCTCATTTTCAACCAAAAATACTTGGCTTTGCCAAGTAAAAAATAAATTATTAAATTTATGATTATTACACTGTTTGCTTTAAAAAAATGAAAAGATGGTTGAGAAAATGTCAGGCATTCTTGATTTCTAAAACATTGTTCAGCTGGTGTCTGGCTCACTGTTTGCTGTGTTGTTCCACGCATTGATCTGCTCAAAGAGTCTTGTGGGGCAGTAGAGAAGAATGCTACCTTATTTTACTGGATTCCTCCAGCTCACATCCAGGGAAACCTCCTGGTGACTGGGGAGACCATGCTTTCCCTGGGAGCTGTGGAGGCTGTGCAAGTAGCTGTCTCTAGAGTTGCTGGATTTTAGAGACAAGGCAGTGTAAGGTATATAAAATGTGATGCCTGAAGTGCAGCAGGGACACTAAGCCTGTTGAAAAAAGCCAGCTCCCAGGACCTGACACTTTCCCAAGGGAACCAGAGAGACTGTTGAAATTCTTAAGACTATAAGTTGTTGGGTGGAGAGAAAACTTGAAAGAAGTAATCCATCCTACAAGGACATAGTAGGAAGGGAAAGAAAGCACTTTACCAATGGGTTTTTTTTACTTCTTACTTGATGTTTTCTCTATTTTAATCACTTGATCTTGTTTATACTGTAATAAAAGCCATCATTAGAGATCAAAGCACTAATGGTGATTTTTCAGGGTTTTTTTTACTCTAATGTGAAAATACAGGCTGATCCACTTCAAGCTCAAGTCATCTCAAGATTGCATTTGACATGAAGTCAATATTTTAACCCTCCTGTCCTTCCCATCTTTCTGGCGGGATTATGCATCACATTTGACCTAAATTCACTGATTGCTATGGTCTTTTGAGATCCTCCCCCAAAAGTCCTATGCTTCATATGCTGCTAAGGATTTCCCTTCTCACTGGTCTTGTTACTTAAAACCACCCATCATAAGTGGTTTAAAAGATCTCTTTAAGCATTCTTGTTTATTCTGGGTATTTTTTATGTGGTGTTTTTTTTTTTTTTTAAAGCTTCCATTGCTTATTTTGACCAAGAGATAGGACAGTGATGTTGGAAGTACTTCTAGCAGTCTTTGGTTTTCATAAACATATACTTCATAATATAATAGCAGGAAAATAACACTTAAAAAACATTTGCTTCTTGATTTATATATCTGTGTAAGGCTGAATCTGATTCCACTTCTACAACATTACACAAGGACGGTATATTTTCTTCTAGCTTAACTCTGAACCATTGTAAACTTTCCAAACATGGAATGCTTTCAATAGAGGACTTATGTTCCAAACATGAAGATTTCCCAAGTCTATTAATGCATGTAGTGATAAGGGTATTTTTCTTTGTACCAAGGAAGAAATTTATTGGCAATGTCTATCTAGGATCTCTGACCAGAGGGTTTTTCCCAAACATTCCAGAACTATATTTGTGTAATTTAACTATGGAATTTTTTTCATGCCTAAGGACAAGCTAGCTGGTTATTTTTCACTGGACATTGAAAGCAAAGAGGTCTGGAATAAACTAGTAATCTTAACTTTATAGAACAATTGCTTTCACCTGCAGAGACTGACGACAGAATGTCTGTAAGAGTCATAGGTTTTGAGAGCCAGTAGTGGTCTTGTGTATGTCTATGGGTACTGTACTCATTAACTGGCGATTCAGTTGCTAAAGCCCTTGTGGTATGGGGTCACTGTGATAGTGCCATGTCCCTGTATCTTCCTGTACCTTTCACTAGACTTCCTGTTTGCAATCTTTAGGACTTGGCAGTTTCTGGCCTAGTTCATCCAGCTTTCTAACTTAATCGTGGATTCGGTGAGCACAAACTGATTTAATTCCTGCAAAAAAAGAAGAGTTGTTTCAGACTTAGAAGGATGGTCTTATGTATTGAGATGAGGAAGGGTAGAAAACCCAGCACTTGGTTCAGTGAAAACAAGACCTAATCTAATATTAGTCAATATTGAATAAGGGTTTGTTCACTCACAAACTTCTGTGAAAATGTTGGGTTTTTTATTGTTTGGGTGCGTCAATAGGGATCCATGGTTCTGATCATTGTCAAGCTTCAAGAAGGATTTCCCAGATGCTTTCCTCCTCAGCAACATGCCTCTGTTACCAGGATGAGAAATTGGTCAAAACAATCTTTGTACCACACTAGTTCACGCAAGAAAAAGCACTATATGGAAATGAGTCTTTCTGTGAAAACATGTTTTCCATAGCCAGGTACTTCTACGCTGATGAGTATATACTCATCTTGACATGATTTGGAATTTTTTCAGTAATACAGCTCAAGTCCCCATTCTAATGTCATGAAATTAAATCTGTACTAGTCCTTTCTGTTTAACTGTGCCCAGCTGTTGACCATCTTAATGTTTTTCTTTTAGGCATTGGCACATTAATAGCAAACAATGTTTATGATGCAGCATACCCCCTTCATGATGTACGTATATACTATTAAAAATCTAGTTCTCTGATGGTATCACTTAATAGTGCATAGACATTAATGTTTATTGCCTGTGACGATGAAAATATATTCTAAGTGTGTGATTCTAGTATGAAAACTCTTACATAAGTACATTTCAAGTTGTGACCTAAAAGTAAAATCAACAATGTAGGAATAGCTGAGCAAACCTTTATTGAATTGTATCTATTTTTACATCAGTTATTAAATTATTTTCTTTCTCTAGGGTGAATATGAAGGCCAAAATGATGACATGAATGAAAGAAAGGTAAAATACATTCCAAAATTAATTGCATTGTAGATTTAGTGTGACAAATGTGAATTAGTGTCCTAAATGCTATCATAAAGCATTAGCCAATGTTTAATCAAGTAAATGTTTTTACAAATACATATATTTTTTTCATTACCTATTTATTTCTGCATATAAAATTTTTTTCAGAAGCCTCTTTATAAAGTCTTCTTATGAAGTATTTAAGTGAATTTAATTTGATATTTGCATCTTGAGATGCTTCAATCTTCCCTCTGCATGCACAGACAAGATTTTTCAACCTGTCAGGAAGCAAAAGTTTTTAAATAACTTATATGATTATTTTATTCTCATAACCAAATGGTACTATAGAACAATGGTTACTAGAATAAAATATAGTTGTATTTTTCATTTAATTCTGCATTCAATTTAATTACTGCAATTCAAAAAATCTGCTTCCCATTATTTTGTAAATAAAAATGACTTTTGAAAAGTTATCACCTACCGTCTGCACAAGAGAAATGGATGCATAATCAAAAACTATGTGAATTCAGACTGTTTTTAATATATATGCTTACTATTAGAAATAAGCAAAAACACTTAATTACTATAATCCATTAAGATCCATTCTGTATTGTTCTCTAATGTTTGCTCTTTTTTTTTCTTGATATACAAACAATAAGACAAACAATGAAAAGGAAAAATTGTGGGGAGAGAAAGGGAGGGAGAGAAGAATGAAGAAAAAGAGGATGTTTGGATGCCTAAAATATTTACAATACTAGAAATTAAATTGCATATATTCATGGTGACTTGTAAATAATTTCATAATTTTTTTTAACTCTGTGGTATTACATGTTGGTATATGCCATCTATTACTTGAAGAAGAGGTAAGAAAACACCATTAATTTGGCAAAACACAGTGTAGTTCTCAAGAGTATAGCTGCCACAAATTATGATTATTTGAGCATTTGAAAGGAAGACTGAGTTCATAAGTAATATAAACAAATTTGATTTCTCTAATGCTGGGTTAGTAAAAATTTGAAAACATAATCTTCGCTGTAGTTTTTGGTAAATACTGTTAACATTCAGCCACTAGATGTCTTCATGTGCCATATACAATTTTAATTTAGTATATGAACCTTGGTAAGCAAAAGAAACAAGGTTGGAAAACAAACTATAAAGAAGCTTGTATATTTATGTCCATTATTTTTAATGTCTTGTTCATGAAGAGATTGTCTACTCTGCACTTTCAGAATTTTCTCTAAGTGATAATAGTGATACAGTAATGGACTCTGAAAATCAGCTACATAGTTTACTAACTTATAAGGTTAGCAAAATTTTTAGAGAAGAAAGGTAAATGAACATTAGTCAATGGAGAAAGAGTGGGTAATGTGGAAAAAGAGGGAAGAGGGCCTGGAAGGACTAGTGTCTGGAAAAATATTCACCCCACTCTTCTTATTTTGTGCTGCCTTCTTTTTATTCTGCCTATTAGGCTCAGTTATGAAGTGTTAAGTATTAAAAACATAAAAGGTTCTTTCCAGAAATACTTCATTGATTATTCACATATGTCTCTGCTGCCTAGCCACTGAATCTGCTGTAGTATTTCTATGCATAACATCATCTGTTTTCTATCTGAATCTAATAGTCTCAGTGTTTAATTTCCTGAAAAGCCCTGATCAGGTTTAAAGGAAGGGGGGCATTTTTCAGTTTTATTTTTCTCTGCCCCTTTTTATTTTGTCTGTTTTAACTTACCTGTATCTTCTATTTCAATTCTCTGTTGTATAAGCCCAAAAAATGATGAACTGAGCCTGTCTGGGGTACTTATGTCAATTAGGCAGTACAAGTAATTAAGGTTTATGTACCAGTTCATAATATAAAAGGTTAATCCTTATTAAACCTCTTCAGGTTTTCCTTGGAGAAAATGCACTGTGAAACAATACTTTTGTCACATCCTATGAGAAACATATATCTGTAGTCAATGAAACCTACTCTTTTCTTAAGACTGTTGATTGGAGTAAAGGAATTTCCCTGTTTTAGTGTGATTTCTGCGTTAAAAAAAGTCTTTTTAAGAAAGTTATTACACAGCAGTATGGTAATAATTCGCCATGAGTATAAACACTGACTTGGTCTTTTTAAGCTTCTAGCCCACTGGCAACTTGTAACCCTTCATTTTTAGCAATATGTTTGACATTGAGAAATACATAAGGGCTTTGTTACCTATCTGGGAAATACGCTGTTCTCATATGCTACAGCAACATCCCTAGAATATTAGAAGCAGATTGGAAAGTATTATTATAAACTTATGGAGAGTACTGCTTTTAAGTGATTTTGATAAAATACAATAAATTATATTACAAAACTCTTCCTAGAATTACTTTCAATTTAATAAATATCATGAAAGGAAGCACATTCCAGCTTCCACATTAAGCTTAATCTTGTAAAATTGCAGTGTTGAGGCTGAGGTTTAGTGTGGGCAACACACATGAATGGAAAATATTCATGCCATAAACTCACCTTCAGTGCTTCAGAATCAGAATAACCAGTGTGGTTCTGTAGTCCGACATAATGCCACAGCAGCCTGTTCCTGAACTGACTGCAATCTTAGAAAGACTTTTTTTTTTTCTCTTCAAATACCATTCTGTAGCTGTGTTTGAAACAGCTTTGAAGTAGTTCTAATAATTTGATAGCTTTAACTTTACTGTTTTGTGTAGTTCAGTGAATGCATTTATTAGTATGATTATTTATAGAAATAAACAAACTTGTAGGTAATGCTGTGGGGTAATGGCAACGGGTGATTTTGGATAGGCAAACACAAGTATTCATATGAAAATATAAATATGGCAGACAGGGCAATCTTCAACTCCTGTTGAAGACAAAGAAAACCAAACTTAGTCTCACCATTTCTTTCCACAATTGCAAAGCATTTTGCAAGAATGTGCTCTGTAAGAGTAATATTCTAAAAGCCGAGAATCCACACTCCTTGAGTCTCATTGCCAAATTCCCCATTGCTTCAGCAGCATAGGGTTTACTCCCTGATCTATGAACAGAAAACACTTTATGCTGTGTCTTTAATGACTATGCAATGGCAAGGCCCTGTTCATTTAAACGGTTGCAAACCAGTTTCCATATTCTGAACAATAATACTTTGTTGGGTGCATCTTCGCACGATCCAGGTCTTACTTGCTCACTTCATATTTATTTAGTTCTTTCAGATAGCACCTGCAGGAGGAGAGGCATTATAAACAGTAGAAAAATGTGACTGGAAAACCTCAAAATATGTCAAGATAACTCTGCAGTTACAGCATCTGAAATTTCTCCACACGTTTTAATTGTGCTGTTAACTTCATAAGATGGTGTAGCGTGCTTCTAGCTGTCAAAATGGACCATCTGACAGCCGCATCTAGTGATAATTACAAAAACTATATGTACTTTGTTACTGACAGCCTCTCCAGCTCTTGCATACTTACATAACTCCGTTGTGCAATAATCTATTATTTACTGGAAAAAAAGTGCCATGCTTAATGAGCATCTATTTTGCAGATAGAACTAAACACTTTGCAATCTAGTCTGCAACTAAGCTGATGAGTTCCACATATTACACATTTTGGAAAAAAAAAATCTTGCCATTTTGAAATTACTGATTTTGACTATCATTGGAGTTCCTTTTTTTCCTGTTAAAGAAAAAAAGAAAACAAATATTTAATTTAACTTTTCTGCAGAATTTCCTCTGTATGTACCCAGCTGTGTATTCGTGTATTTCTTGGTTTGTGTCTTCCTCCCCAGCAGCTTTAAAACTTATTGCCCAATCCCAGCCAAAATTTACAGAAGAATAGAAGTCTCCATGGTATTAACTCAGCGATTACACTGCTTCACATTAACTACAATTTCCATGAGACAGGCAAGAGACTGTCAGTACTCACAGCAAGGGAGGAACTGAAGTATGAGGTCATCTCTTGGAGCCAGCAGATACTCCACACAGAAGCTCATTCTCAAAACACAGTTTCATCACTACTCCAATTTTACTAGAAATGATGTGGTGCCTTATTTTAAAGGAGCTGACTGCACCTCTCATATGTTACTCTTTTTCTGGACCCCCTCCACTTTTTTTTGAAAATAGAGATAAAAGGCTTGACACCTGTCTTTTTGGATGATACAGATTTATAATCTGTAGAGTGTGATGTGGTTAATTTAGTTTCATTTATGATCATATTCTGGTTATTTGTTTATTATTTTGATGCACTCTGTGCTTCAGGAAATAGTTTTCAATGAGCATGTTGCCTTAGACTGTCTACAGCTTTGTCGCAGCCTAAAACTGTGAAAGAAACACAAACAATTCAGGTGGTTACACAGAAAATTTTACTTGTTTGCACAGGACTGCCCTGATTTTTATTTTCTTCTGAAGACAAAACATGGTGAACAGTCATCTAACTTTGTTAGATCCTGCTAATGTTTCCTCTGAGCTTCCTTCGGTCTTCATATAATTCTGGAAAGATTAATTTCTGAATGTCCTTTCTGGATTATTAATAAATGCATGCAGTTATAAAATGTCCCATTATCAAATTAACTCTTTTACCAAATTGTTAATTGTGTGGTAATTTCTATCTAGCAGCTGGTTTTGTTTTCAAAACAGTGTGATATCTTTCACACCATAAACACCAGTTTCCTTTACAGCCTCTTGTAAAAGAGTGTTTTCTTTTTGAAAGTTCAACAACGTTGTGTCACATAGGTCACAGCAATGAAAGAGGGAATGAGGAAGACTATCCCAAGTCCCTTGCCTATTGCAGTTGAGTCTATCGTGGTTAATATACCAGAGGTCCTGAAATGTTTCCTTTTATCCCTGACTCTGTTCCCACTGGATTCCTCCCATTGCAAGAAGTTTCTGTAGGATCCGCACCTTCCTTTGTATTGTCTGCAAGCTGCGAATTTGCATTTCCAACAGTAAACATGTGAGCTTGTGTGGCCATGTGCAGCAAGGGGAGAGAAGGGGCTTTTATATGGGCTCTACTGGGCATAGTAGCCTCAGGAGCTGAGCAGGAGAGCAGTCTGGTTACGTTTGTTACCGGTTGGTATGTTTGTACATACCAGTTTAACATTTTTGAACTCTTACCTCAGATCATCTTGGACCCGGAAACACTGGTCAGTACTTGTCTAGGGTGTGATTCCAGACACTAAATAAATTACATCATAGAAGAATTTCACTCTGTAAGTAGGATTATTTCTAGCATCTTTCCAAATATTTCCGCAAAACTACCGCGTTCTTTTATTTTTCCTGTCGAGCCTTTCTATTTAACGTCACTGTCTAGTAAGTGCAGTGAGGAGGGGCTAGGTAAATGGAGAAAGATGTATGTACACCATCCTTGCGTTGCAGTCTTGGTTGGAGTCTGCCATAACTGTGACAAATGTACTTGGAAGTTTGTACTGAAGTATGTGAAACTGCTTTTTTTTGGTACATATATTTTTAAATCTTAGAAGATGTTTGTAAAAACAGAAGGGAGCACTCGTTTCAAGTTAATTTTCTGTTTTGTTTTTTTTTTAGTTGCTGTATCGAGAATGGGCAAGATATGGAGTATTTTACAAGTTTCAGCCTATTGATCTCATAAGGTAATATGGACTTCTATAAAACACTGTGGTTCTTAGTTGATGCAGATTAATTAAGTTCCTTCCAGCTACTTTAGCAAATGAAATCTTTGATTAATCAGACCATTAAAAATAATGCTCTCACTGCTTTTCTGTAGCTCTGTTGATAGTTTACTGTAACAAAAATATACACACACAAAAAGTACCTTTGTTTTTGTACGGTGCTTATCCCTGGAAGAGTGTCATACTTTGGCTTATTCTTTTTTTAAAGCATTAGTTCTTTTAAAAAAGATGAATTGCCATTTACATTGATGAATTTTTATTGGAGAGTATACTCACAATGTCTGGTGAATAATCAGAAGCTGGTGTTCACATCATGAATCAGTGTAAAAGTATTTGACTTTTGAAAGTATTTTGATTTTTTACTCCTGGTTTTACAAGTTCTATTCACCTGAACATATCCATATGTGTTCCCAGTGTTTTTTGTATATTTTGAATTTTGACATTACAAACATAAAAGTTGGGCTTAAAATAAGACAAAAATAAAACAACCATGCTTTTAAAGGAATTTCCACAATACCTCTACAAGAAAGACAAACCAAAACAAAACAATTTTTCTTGTATACTATAAATACTGAATAAAGAAAAGGAAACATTTGTGAAAACTGATGACTTGAAATATTCTTACATATCTGTCTAGGAATAAATGATATTAACAAACAAACAATAGGAAAAAATCTGTTTCTGGATGATTTGTATACATAAGAAGGTTGACATTCATTAGCATTTATCTTTTGAATAATCAAACTCCAACTACATTTTATTATATAAGCTACCCCTACATCATTACCTGCAAAAGCTCATATTAGTAATACAGTTAATCAATAAACTTTTTAAAATGTATTTATTGTATTTTGAGTTAAAGTTAAAATACTGCATACAGTTTTTCGAAGACTTTACATGAAAAAAAACTTGAAAAAATTTCAAAAATTTGTAACGAGCAGAATTGCGCTTTATTGGGAGTGAGATGTATTGACTGGAGCCCTCAGCACAGGAAAGACATGGACCTGTTGGAGTGGATCCAGAGGAGGGCTACCAAAATGATCAGAGGGATGGAACACCTCCCCTGTGAGGAAAGGCTGAGAGACTTGGGGTTGTTCAGCCTGGAGAAGATAAGGCTCTGGGGAGACCTTATTGCAGCCTGCCAGTGCTTAAACAAGGCTTATAAGAAAGTTGGGGACAAACTTCAGAAGGGAGCTCAGAGAATCCCTGGTCTGTGCCAAGAGTGAGCATAACAAACATGTGGTTCCTAGTTTTGGTATACAATCACTTGGAAACTGGCAACAACTGTACGGCCAGAAACAAGGAACTGAGGCACTGGGGATGATTTATAATAATTCTGCAGTGCCATATCTAATCTTTCAGCATAGGTACTTCGGTTAAAGAATGAATTTCAGTTTGCATTCTTACTGTATAAAGGTGAAACAGGAATAGTGGAAAAGATGTGCACTGTTGCAAGTTTTCTTAAAAGTTAAACTAAAAAGTCTAATTAATTTGGTGATGTGAATGTTATTTAGGCAACATGCTTCAACAGAGTTAATGTATTTGAAAACCTCAGTCAGCAGAAGCTTTGAATATAAGGCAAAATAAACGCTGCTTCTTCTGTCCATCAAAGCCTGAATATAAATTTTTTAATTTACACCATGCTCCCATAACCAGAAAAAGAAAAGAGTATAATTTAATCAATCTAAAAAAGAAGTATCACAGTAAATTACGAAAATCCACGAAGTGTGGCTAATGCTCGCCAAGGGAATAAGCATCCATATTGAGACTGAGCTCAAATCCACACCACAGTACAGAGGTGCAAAAACCTAGTTCAGCTGCAGAAAGAAAAGGGTGATAATTCTTCAAGTATATATATATAATCTAAAGCTCTACATTACCTAGAAAATAAAAACCACATTTATTTTAGTGTTAACAGTCAAACTTGCAGTCAAGCAAAGATAAAATCAAGAAAAATAATCTCTGAGAACAGAGAATCAATTGCACATGTCTGGTCCTTTTTTTCTTTCTCACGGAAGTTTAAACCACTGAATTTCTATGAAATCATATCAGTATAGTGAAACATTATAATGGACACAACAAAATACAAATGAAGATGGAGTGTAAGCAGATGTACCTCTATTTTTAATTCAGCTGAGCTGTCAGCTCTGGTAAAACATGAGAATTCCTCTAGCCAGTCACAGTTTAACTTAACATTTGTAATATTTACTAACAACATACTAGGTGTTGTAATCTTGTTCTGATTTACCTATTCCATACAGTAACCTGGCCTGGAATAACTGGTATTAGAAAGTACGTAAATCTTGCACAAAAACATTAGAGCAAAAAAGAGGAAGTTTCAAAGCCTTGCAGAACCTCAGTAAGATTTGATCGTCTCAATAGAATCATAGAATCATAGAATAGTTTGAGTCGGAAGGGACCTTTAAAGGCCATCTAGTCCAAGCCCCCTGCAATGAGCAGGGACATCTTCAACTAGACCAAGTTACACAGAGCCCTGTTCAACCTGACCTGGAATGTTTCAAGGGATGGGGCATCTACCACCTCTCTGGGCAACCTGTGCCAGTGGTTCACAACCCTCATTGTGAAAAATTTCTTCCTTATGTCTAGTCAGAATCTACCCTCTTCCAGTTTAAAACTATTACCCCTTGTCCTGTTGCAACAGGCCCTGATGAAAAGTCTGTCCCCATCTTTCTTAGAAGTCTCCTTGAAGTACTGCAAGGCTGCAATAAGGTCTCCCCAGAGTCTCCTCTTCTCCAGGCTGAACAACCCCAGGTCTCTCAGCCTGTCCTCACAGGACAGGTGTTCCACCCCTCTGACCATTTTTGTGGCCCTCCTCTGGACCCACTCCAACAGGTCCATCTCTTTCCTGTGCTGAGGGCTCCAGAGCTGGATGCAGGATTCCAGATGGGGTCTCAGCAGAGTGGAGTAGAGGGGCAGAATCGCCTCCCTTGACCTGCTGGCCACGCTGCTTTTGATGCACCCCAGGAAATGGTTGGCCTTCTGGGCTGTGAGTGCACATTGCCAGCTCATGTCCAGCTTTTCATCCAGCAGTACCGCCAAGTCCTTCTCGGCAGGGCTGCTCTCAATCCTTTCATCCTCCAGCCTGTATTAATACCAGGAGATGCCCCATCCCAGGCGTAGGACCCTGCACTTGGCCTTGTTGAACCTCATGAAGGTCACACAGGCCCATTCCTCAAGTTTGTCCAGGTCCCTCTGGATGGCATCCTGTCCCTCAGGTGTATGAACCACACCATGCATCTTGGTGTCTTCTGCAAACTTGCTGAGGGTGCACTCGATCCCACTGTCTTTGTCACTGATGAATATATTAATTAAGTCATTAAGTCATGAGTACTGGTCCCAGTACAGATGGACCCCTGAGGGACACCGCCTATCACCGATCTCCAGCTGGACATTGTGTTGTTGAATGGTACCCTCTGGATGTGACCATCCAACCAGTTCCTCCCATCAAATCCATCCCTCTCCAGTTTAGAGAGAAGGATGTTGTGCGGGACACATGGTGGGTGTTAGATATTTCTATTCTACAGCAAAACAACTGCAGTTAAAAACCTCAAGGGAATATATGGAACAGATCATGCAGATAGTACAGAGTGAATTGAGGGTTGGTTTGTAAAATGTTTGTAACACCCAGCGTCTCAGTGCACAGGCAGATATTAAATAACATTGCTTAAAACAAAGCCTGGCTAATGCACTGCTTTATTTTCAAAAGCATATGAATGTCTAAATATACCCATATGAATTCAGTTTTTGCCTTTCATATATGTCTGTTTTCAACTCAGATGAAGAGGATGATAAACATTTTTGAGAGGGAAATTACAAATTATTTGCTAGCAAATTTCTTAGGTTGAAGTACTGAAAATGGTTTACCTCCTTTTTCAGTCACCCTTAGATTGGAAGGCATGAGTCATATATTAACAAGTAGAGAATGAAAATTTGCAGCTCTAGGACATGCAGGGCTCTAGATGTTTGTGTGTTATAAAATATACTTTTTTCCTCATCCTAATTTCAGTATTAATTTCTACTAGAGAGTTTCTCTAGTGTAACTTTCTTGTAGGAATGCACTTGTCAATAGTAGCTCCTCTCAATCCTTGTAATGCAATTTAAAACGTGCTATAAAAACATATCTGTGGTTTATGGATTTTTTTCTATTTTGATGATGCTCTTTCCTCAGATGAAGGTGAGTTCAAACTCAGTTTTTAGCAATTTTTTCAGTCTATGCATTTGTTAGTTTCCTACAGGGTAATACTATTGTTGATCCAGAGACAGGGAGGGCACTCCCTGGGAGTCTTATAAACCTGCATAAAGAAAAAAGGTTTTATGATTTTTTAATAAATATTATAGTGTGTTGATCAAAGTTTTAACTATGTGACTCTAGAATGAATACGTTGTGAATAGGGACCTGTGGAGGTCCCTAGACTTACTCTCTCCTCAAAGCAGGGCTGTCTTGAAAGGCAGATCAAGTTTTGAAATCTCCAAGGATGGCGTTCACACGGTCTCTCTGGGCACCCTTTCCAGTGCTGCACCACACTCAGAGGGAAGAATTTTATCCTGCTGTCCAGACCAAATTTTCCTTGGTACAATTTATACCCATTGCCTCTTGTCTTTTAGATGTGCGCCTTTAATGAGTTATAGCAGGTCAAGAAAATACAGAAAGTATTAAGTGCAATAGAATTTATAATGGATGATATTTCTGGCTGACCGCAACCTTTGTCACTTAGGAGCTCTAAATGACAGATGAAGTGAGTATGCTAAGGTTACTGATGTAACAGAATCACAGAATCATTAAGGTTGGAAAAGACCTTTAAGATCATCAAGTCCAATCATCAACCCAAAAACACCATGCCGACTAAACCATGTCTTGAAGTGCCACATCCACACGTTTTTTGAACAGGTCCAGTGATGGTGACTCCACTAGCTCCCTGGGTAGCCTGTGCCAATGCTTGATGACTCTCTCAGTAAAGAAATTTTTCTTAATATCTAATCGAAACCTCCCCTGGCACAACTTGAATCCATTTCCTCTCATTCTATAGCTAGTTACTTGGGAGAAGAGACCAACTCCCATCTCACCACAACCCATTTTCAGGAAGTTGTAGAGAGTGATAAGGTCTCCCCTCAGCCTCCTCTTCTCCAGACTAAACAATCTCAGTTCCCTCAGCCGCTCCTCATAAGACTTGTTCTCCAGATCCCTCACCAACTTCATTGCTCTTATCTGGACACACTTCAGCAAGTCAACAAAGAGGCTGTGAGACAAAAAGCTAACTTAACCCCTGGAAAAATGGCAAATTGTCTTCTTAATGGACATCTTGAAGCACCTGCAGATGGGAACTTGTGCATGAACTGGCATTCCAGGTAGGGAACCATCATCTCAGAGAGAAGATCCCCTCTTTTTATTTTGTTTTTAACACAAAATTACCTTGCCCTCAGGCAGTCAAGCAGAGCTAGTTTTTTTCAATTGTGGCAGAACTTTTTAATATTAGTGCTTCTAAAAGGTCCCAGCTCATAAGCTCCTTCTAACTTACGTATTTTTCATGTTTTAATTTCTATTTCCTATTGCTAGGACTTCACCTAATTTTTTAATAACTAACAGGCTACATTATCTATAGCACAATTACTTTCAAAGGTCCAAGTGCCTGTATATGCTTATCTTGCTGTAAAGCCTAAAAATGGGAAGACATGGTCATTGCAAAGATTAAGACTATGTATACGGTAACTCTTTTTGCAGGAGTAGACGGAAAAGTGTGTTAACCAAAATATTATTTATAGTGTATAGCATGTAAATCAAAACTTGGGAGTTTCTGTTACTCAAACTGTCTGCCTAATATATTTCTTCCTTCCTATTTTTAACTATGTTTTCCTTTTGTATGGAAAATTATTTCAGGTTCATGTGTAATGAATTCTGGCCCTTCAATACAGTGTGCCCGTGTTGAACCTGCTCTTGATCAAACAGGCACCAGTTCCTCCCTTCCCCACAACTGAAAAGCAGAGCAGCCTGTAGGTTTCTCTTCCTGGCAGTTTTTACAGTGATGACAGACCTATGATATTCCGAAGTTTGATTGTCCTGGCTCTGGATACTGTTGCCTTCATTTTCAATGTCTTGGAGCCTGTCTAGTGCAGTGTTCAATGTAAGCAATCAGGCCCCAAAAGTGTTATTACTGGTTTGCCTTTTTGCTTTTTTCTTCTTTCATCAATCTTCACCAGAGAAACCAAAACGGGTATCATAGGTAGCTTACCCTACTTACGACAGCATAGTTTTAAAGGAGCAATAAAATAAGAAAAGGGGAGTTCTGCTGAAATGGTGTTTTTATTGTCTTTAGAGATAAGTGTTTCTTCCTTGGCAAAGCATGGTTAAGATCAATTTCTGGTACAGCATTCCCGTAACTGTGGCCATCAATCCTGCTTAATACATTAGCAAATCACTGCTTCTTTCACCACCATTATATGTAGCCACAACTTCATCTCTGGAAAGAGAACATTTGCTTCCACATGCTGACTAGAACTCTAAGAGCTTGAAAATAAAGGTTTGCGGTACCCTCCCTAATTCCAGAGGTACACTCAAATGTTGTTCAATCATTGTTAACACAGACTCCAGGGTTATTGATCCTCAAGTGCAGATTCTCCTGTGTGCTTTAATTCCTCTGCTTCCCTGTCACTCTTCTGTTATTCTTGTGAACTAACCTAACCAGACATCTGATCTTTATTTTTTATGCAGTGTAACTGCTTTGGCAGAAAGCAACCTTCTAATACGTGGTTCTCTCACAGGGACTGAACAACCCTCTCTAATGCTTGCCTCAGAGTAAGCATTAAGTAAGCATGACTAAGCCTGAGCAGTCAAGACCAGTATTTTGGTATAGATATATATGTATATAGATAGATAGATATACAGTGGCCCACTCTGTAGTGGGCTGGCTGACCCATCTCATCAGTCTTTCAGTTCCCAGAGTTGCAACAAACACCTATCTCTGTTCTGAAAGCCATGTGTCAAAGCAGAGAACAGTGAGGCTTGCCTCCCATATACAGCCAGCAGACCAAGGGCAGTGAGCACAACCCTCCCTCTGCAAGGTTCTCGTGACTATCATCAGCTTCTGTAAGGTGGCAGAGACAAAAGAAAACTGCACCATGGTAGATGTGCAGGGTAATATGCAGTTCCTAATGCCTAGAGAATGGTTGTTACGATCTTTTCTCTCTGCTGAAGCAACTGCTAGGTCAGGTGGTTATTTACTACCTTCTGAGTAAGGCATCACTTAGAGTGGGGTCTGTAAACTATTACAATGAGGAGCTTTTATCAACCAGACAGCTTGGTTCCTTATTTAACAGAAATGTCTTTTCAGTGGAAACCAAGCATGTTTCAGTCTTAGCCACTGATTCTTTTCTTTCATAGCACATTTTCTTCATTGTGTGCCAGTAGAATACTCCTCATTTTTTGGGGTTCCCTTTCCATTTGAGGAAGGAGTGAGCTTGCTTTCTTTTTGGGTATTAGTGATCACTATGTTTAAAGTGGTGTGCTTTCCCTCTTAGTTTGGTGAATTACTGTAGCCTTCTTTTGAGATAACACTTATTCATGGGGTACTGGAGAGGGTCCCCTTATGCCAAGTGGGTAATGGTATTAAAAAACAGTTCTTGATAAATAACTAAACGACTCAGGTCCCATACAGAAATATGGAAACACTATGCAATTCTTCCCTGACTGTCTTTAGCAGGCATATCTTCAACATTCACAAAGATGCTGAGGCTATATGCAAGGAATTCTTTATTAGGAAAAAGAGAAAACAGCTTTAAGCCTGGGAAAGTGCAGTAATCGAACAAATATAGCATTAAGTAGAAAAGTGCCCATGAGCTCTACCAGTAACTTTGGCAGTAGTCCATCTAGCTCCTTTCCAAACCTCTTCTAAGCATGTGCCTGAGGCAAAAATCTCAGCATATCTTCTTACTACAACCCTTTTGCACTTTGAGTTCGACATCTTTTTATAGCTCCAAGGAGCTCTACAACAAAGATTCAGTCCCAGCATGGGGTAAGTTCAACTTACAGTTCATCATCTAGCACTAGGTACAGTGGGAAGTGCTATGCCAGCATCCACTCAGCCTTGATATTGTACTTTGTGCCAGTTTTTACAGGAGAGAGCTTCCTGGAGGGAGTCAGAAGCAGGTGGGACCCTGGAGCAGAGTCCTAACTGTTGAGAAAGGAACACTTTCTCCATCACTATAATCTTTCCCTCTTTCCAGTGTCTGTGTGATTCAATTCCCTTATGACCCCAGTTATTTTATGAATGGGGTTTTGTATCATGTCATAAAGCCATTACATGGACTACATATTAGATGCTTGATGCTAGAACAGCACTTTTAATCTGCAGTTGTAGGGAGTTTCCCCTCTGCCCCTGGAACTTCTCATCACAGGGCTTACACGAGTGCTCCAGCCTGTGTTTATTGCAAAGCAGAGGGTTTTTACTCATGGTGCATAAATCAGTGAAGAATTTGTTTTGAATTATTCTGCTGGGTGCAGACCTGTGACTGGAGTGAGTTGATTTACTTACAGCTCTGCATTTCACAGACTTTGCCAGTCCTGTAGGAAGTGGTTCTTTCTCTGTCTGTTTTGGCAAGAGCTTGGTCTTATTTATTGGTGCTTGTATGAGAGATGGAATTTTAAACTAGTCGGCTTGTATTGCAGTGCTGAGGAAGACCAGATCCCTGCTTTTTGATAAACATAATCCCTAGGCTTCAGGTCACTGAGAAATAAGATCCTCATTACCATCCAGATTCCTCACTCCTTTGGTAGGGTTTTCAAAAGCTAGATCCAGCAAAGGATGTGCACATCTACATCAGGACTTAGGAAAAGCCAAGGCTCTGAAGATTGAGGTTGTTTCTGCACAGCTTCCTGGTGCCTCCTCTTTGGGTTTTGTAGTTTTGCAGGTAGCTAGAGTTCAGTTTTATCCGTGCAGAACTGTCTCAGGCTAAGTTCTGTAGTGCTTGTATGATGCCTAAACTTCACAGCCAGAAACTTATATTTCTTAATGGACTCAAGTGATAGGTCCCAATCCAACAAGTATCTTTGGAGGCAATACCAGTGTATTTTGATAGGAAATGAAATTTTGTTGTTTTAAACTGGAGAAGAAAAAGCCAGAGCTGGGAGGCCACACTGAAAAAAAGAGAAAGTCCTGCACATTTTTATATACATGCATACAAATATTTGCAGGCATCTAGAGGTATATACGGCTGGGAACTGAAGGGAATAGGAAACAGTTGCTGCATTTGTGTGGTTACAGTTCTGCTGATCTTTCTTGTAAAATCACTCTTGATATCTTAATCTCAGTAGAAAGTTCTGGCTATGGCATATTTGAGTGAGAGAAGGTCCTCTACTGACTCTTTGATTGCTGACCAGGGGTTAACATCAACCCTTGTCATCTGGTTTAAAGGTATATCCTAATATTAAGATGCTTTGTATGAGGATCCTATCTGTCTCTGTACAACAGTTACATTAGAGCAGGCCATAGCTTTTTCTGATCCAGTAACCTGTCTCCAACAGTGGACAAAACCAAGACGGCAAGGGAAGAGATTAAGAACTGGGCACCATGTAAAAATTATCCCCAGAAAACACCTGCATAAAGAAAGTTTTCAACATGAGAAATCTCTGAACTTCCACAGTCAGTACAGAGAGCAGAAAGATGAACATTTTAATGCAGTATTTGTGCAGATGATTACTGCTGTTGTGTATTACTGTCATTGCAGAATAGGTGCTACTGAAGTGCTCAAAGATCACAGAATCACAGAATGGTTGAAGTTGGTGGGGACCTCTGGAGATCATCTGGTCCAAACCCCTGCTCAAACAGGGCCTTGTAGAGCCAGTTTTCCAGGACTGTGACTAGATGTTTTTTTTAATATTTCTAAGGAGGGAGACTTCACAACCTCCCTGGGCAACCTATTCCAGCGCTGTCACTCTCACAGTAAAAAAGTGTTTCCTGATGTTTAGAGGGAGTCTCTTGTATTTCAATCTGTGCACATTGCTTCTTGTCCTGTCACTAGGCAAAACTGAAAAAAGCCTGCCTCCATCCTCATTGCACCCTCCCTTCAGGTATTTACACACATTAATAAGATCCCCCTTGAGATCCCCCTTGAGCCTTCTCTTCTCCAGGCAAAACAGTCTCAACCCCATTGGCTTTTCCTCATATGTGATATGCTCCAGTTCTTTAATCATCCCTGTGGCCCTTCACTGGACTCTTTCCAGTATGTCCATGCCTCTCTTGTGGTGAGGAGCCCAGAACTGGACACAGTACTGCCACTGTGGCCTCACCAATGTTGAGCAGAAGGGAAGGATCACCTCCCTTGACCTGCTGGCAATACTTTGCCTAAAGTGGCCAAGGATACCATTCACCTTCTTTGCATCAAGGGCTCATTGTTGACTCATGTTGAACCTGGTGTGCTCCAGGACCTGCAGGTTCTTTTCTGCTAAGCTGCTTTCCAGTTGGGTGGTCCCCAGCAAATACTGATGCATGGGGTAGTTCTTCCCCAGGTGTGGGACTTTGTATTTCTCCTTGTTGAATTTCAAGACGTTCCTGTCAGCTCATCCCTCTAGCCTGTCGAGGTCCCTCTGGGTAGCAGCATGACCCTCTGGAATATCAACCATTCCTCCTAGTTTTGTGTCATCTGCAAACTTGCTGAGGGTACACTCTGCTCCAGATCACTAACGAAGGTGTTAAACAAGACTGGACCCAGTATTGACCCCTGGGGTACACTGCTAATTACTGGCTTCCAACCAGACTTTGTGCCACTGGCCACCACCCTCTGGGCCTGGACATTCAGCCAGTTTTCAATGCACCTCACTGTATGTATGTGTATCTGCTCATACAGCCCATACATCAACAGCTGCTCTATGAAGATCTTATGGGATACACTGTCAAAGTAGACAATATTCACTGCTCCCCCCTCATCTATCAGGATAGTCATTTCATCATAGAAGTTTATGAAGTTGGTCAAGCATGACTTTCCCTTGGTGAAGCCATGCTGACTACTCTTGATGATTTTCTCATCTTTAATGTGTCTGGAAATGGTTTCCAGGAATAGCTGTTCCATCACCTTCTCTGGGATGGAGATGAGGAAGATCAGCCTGTAGTTTCCTAAGTCCTCCTTCTTGCCCTTCTTGAAGATGGGGGTGACATTTGTTTTCCCCCAGTCTTTGGGCACTTCTCCCAGTTTCCATCATCAAACAAAGATTATCGAGAAGGGCCTTGTAATGATATCATCCAGCTCCCTCAACACTGGTGGGTGCATCCCATCAGGGCCCACGGACTTATGTATGTCCAGTTTGCTTAAGTATTCCCTGACCTGATCCTCTTCCACCAAGGCTACATCTTCCTTGCTCCAACCTTTCTCCCTGATCTCTGGGACATGATATTCCTGAAAGCCTGAAAGATAATGAACCAGGACCTCTTGTATGCATTTGGTGTAGAGGATATATTTGAGTGTGTTTTGTTTGCCTTTCCATTTGTCACAATCTCATAAGTCTTGAGGACTAGCAGTTTAAATTTTAGCTAAGAAAGTTCTGTAACTCTCTTATCTCAAAATGCCAAGAGGCAAGCCTTGCTGTCTCAAGGTGTGCAGTAATACTGTGACTAAAAAAGAATTTATCATACTTTTATTGGAAATTATACATCTGTTTATTAGCCACTAGGTGGTGTCTGACAGTAGTAATACTTATAGTGCAAGTACTTACAAGTACTTACTAAAGCAAATACATGAAATGAATTCAGACTCTGTAGTAAGGCTTAATTATATTAATTTGAAAAGGAAGAAAGCTCTAACGAAATATTAGTTATTATAAATCAAAGTTATTTATGAAAATAAGTTAGTATTTGAGCTTAAAATTCTGTTAACCTAGATGATGAAAATTGTGCAAATTATCTTATGAAAACTGAAAATTAGGAAAGTGATAAAATATCAGTGACCTCACATTTGCTCAGGGTAAAAACTTGGTCAAACCTCTCATTTGCAAGCAAAGAAAAACCAGAAAAACAAGTCATAATAGGTGTTAAAAAAATAGGAAGAAAAAGACTAGGTAACATCCCTGCCAGTCTAATAGAAAGGCTGATTCACTGTATAATATTAAATAGGTTATGCCTTATTTGTAAGAGCTTGTAGAGTTTATCATGAGAGAAAATTTTATATATATAACTGAATGAAGTATTTGTTTCTTATATAGAGCATCACTTGGTGTGCTGAGCTGTTTATGAAGTGAAACTGTATTCCCTTCCTCATAGGTAACTTCTATTGACTTACATTAATATTGACCCAGCCTCAGGTAGCCAGGCTACCTGCTGTGGATTTTTAATTTGCCAGGTTTGGAGGGTTACTGACATTTTTGAATGCTAAAGTATGCTGAAAAGTATAATAAAGCAAGCTAGAGAGAGACACTGAGTGTATGTAGGTTATCTCATGCACAAGTTCTTAGAAGTGAGAGGACAAACACTGCATTACTGCTCTTGCTAAACATGTCTCTCTTTAGTAAGGTGTGTTGTGGCTACTGCAGTCTCAGAGACATGTAGAACTTTTGTAGGCAAAGAACATGACAGACAAATGCAGACATCAACAGAATAATGTGATCAGGCACTTAATACTTTCAAACACTACATAAGGTTAAGGACTGCTATTACTGTACCTAAAGTGCTGTGTCTGAGTACATTGTTATTTTTATGTTCCTGCAAATCACATTGTTTTTGTGCCTAGCTTTCTGATAAAAGATTCTTGACTGTGGGGATCTGGACACTTTACAAAGGCCATGCAAAAATAAAAAAATGCTCTGTAGAAGCACTGAACTTTGTATTCTCCCATAAAAGAAGGAAGAATGCAGTTACAGAGCTTCTGACTAATCAGCAGCACGTTGCTTACTTATACAATTGATAGGTAGTCAGCCTTAATTTCTCTCAGTCACATTACATGTCGACTTATCATGCTTTTATTATTCTTTATACTTTGTATTACAGTCAGTAAACGAAGGCGTTTGTTTTCTGTTTATAGTCCATCACCACAAACTATGCCCTTTCAGTTGTATTCTGACTATTTCTTGGAATGGAAGCAATAAGGTTTGTGAATCTATGAAGCTCAGTGAGTGGCTTGTCCTGGTTTTATTTTTTTATGGAGTAGGATTGATCTTTTGCTATTTTAAATTGCAGTTAATGCACAAATTCTATGGTTTTTATTCTAGATATTTTTCCCAGGTTTTTGAATACATGAAAATTTGAGATCTTGAAGATTCCTTTCCTCCACACACATCACATTCTCCCTAAACGGTACCCTGTTACTGTGTCGAATATTACTTCTTTGTTAAGAGCCAAGAGACTAGGGGAAAATGTAGATCTACATTTAAGTGAATTTCAAAATTTCTGTTCTCTAAGGAGTTGCAATATTTTGACAGTGTTTTTTGTCCTATAATGCATCACAAATAATATATCACAGTGCCTTGGAAGAAAATGTATCTGTGGCTGGTATAAAATGTAGTTTTGGCTATAGACATCAGGTACCATTGGAGGAGACAGCAAATATTTGTTAACTAATGTTTTCAAACAAGAACTTTAATTAAAAGGGCTTGATTAAATGGCTCTTGTGGCATCTTGCTTCCTTATACTTTCAGGCAAAAAGGGTCAGATATGTAGTTTCTCTGTTGGTCTTTGGTGAATGCTCTCAGTCAGAAGCACTGCTGATGACTCATTGCATTACTTGCTAGAGAAAATACACAGGGTATGAAGCCTTTTATAGAAATCAAAAGACAGGCTGTGGCTCTGAACTTATTTCCAGGTCTTACCGATATGCTACCAAGTGTTCCAAAGTGAATGAGCAACATTTGCAGATGTGGACACAAACATGAATGGTAGAGCTAGCTTTCAGCACTTAGGGTTTAATTTAGGGTTCGATTTAGGGTTCTAGCACTGGCTTATTAACTATTTTCACAAAAACCCTTATAATCACTCTGTACTGGACAGTCCTGATCTTTATGTCCAGTTTAGGGAAAACCATGTGCTCTTACCTTGGACAGAGGCTCCTTTCTTTGTTTTCTGTATGCAGAACCAGTTGGCCTTTCTAATGGACTTTTTCTTTCCTGCCTCAGACTCAGCTGCATTGTAATTTAGCTGAGGTTCTATAGTTGTTTTTTTCTCTCCTCTTAAAATTTTAATGAAAAAGATTTTCAGTTTCTTGGCCAGTTGTTCCAAGGGGCGTTGTCATCTGCCAGGAGCCTTTCTTGGCTTCAATATTGCTCCATTTGGTGTACTCTCTGCATATCTGGATTTAGCACTGATATGTTTCTTCTTGGGACTGTCTGGACAGAATATGTGCGTATATGCTGTCAGGCACAAACATGGTAGCAATCTCTAAGATCTCTGGATGCACAGCAGTCTCAGTGCTGCTGCTGAGTGGTAATTCCACCCAGGTGTCCCAGATGGTTGTAATAAATTCTTGAATCCTGCCCTGAGAAAATTTTCAAGTAGAGAAACAATGACAAATCCAGAAAAGTTTGCACATAGGCAATGCTACCTGGAGTGAAATTGTGGGGTATAAAGAGATGTTATGTCCTGTTCCTAATGCTTTTATAGTGACTGGGGTTTTCTCTATACTTCAGCAGTTTTTAAACTAGCTCTGGTGGCAGAGATGTTCTGACATGAAACTATACTTTGAGAGGACTGTTTGTCCTTTCTCATAACAGTAGAAACACCAGAATTTTTTTCACAATCTGTGTGAATAGGTTTATTTTGAAGGCATAAGTAATACATGTGATTTGTTTTACCATTTGCACAGGGGAAAGCCTACCCAATAAGTAACTGTAAATCAATTTAATTTTGTATAGAAACTATTCCACCACCATAGGGGTGGTGGAATGAGTTGTGGCAAACATGAAATAACAGCTGGCCCAGAATGGGGTATGGAAATTAAAAAACTGAAGAGTTTTGAACAGATTTCCCAGTTAGGTGACTCAGTGTCCACAGCATCTTTTCCTTGCTTTTAAAATTTTGTTCCTGAAGAACTCCAGAGTTCTTTCCAGCATGTGTCATGCACCACATGCTTTATTCACATTCCAGGTATCCCACACTTGTTTTCACGTTCAAAAACTAAGGGGTTTTTTTTTCCTTTTCTTTTTGTCCCCACTGCCCCAATTCTTCGCCTATTTATAAATTGCACAACTTGGCATTGAAGCACTGTGACCAACGTGCAAGCATAGAGTTTAATTATCAGTTATGCTTTTTGATGTTGATTTGGCAACCAGACAGTCAGAAGCAGAAGTACATTGCAGATGTCTGGTTCAAGTGTTATATGGGTGAAGCGGAGGGAACTGAGTAAACATTTTCACTGTGACCCTCCCAGTACTTCTTATTCTAACTCTACCGTGAGAGGGAATATACTTTCTACTGGTGGTTTTTGATGTTGTTGTTGGTTGTTAATGCTGTTTCTGACCATTTGCTTGATCTTGGGCAGTTATGAGAAACTGTGACTTTTGTTCAGCTTCTGAAGAAGTTATGGATGATTTGGCCAAATCTTTCCTTAGAGGTATGGTTCCTACAGAAGAGAGACTATTGCTTGGTAGGTGGCCATCTAACCAGTATTCAAAAAGTCTTCCAAAGTGAAAGGTGCAAAATTTTGCCTTAGACTTTAACAACACACAGAACAAACCGCTTGGCTGCTGCTTCTGGTAGGAGCAGTATACATTTATTATCAAAGCTGTTTCCTCTTGTTTTGGATGAGAACTGCTATCCTCATTGCATATGTGTATATAAAGGGTCATTTCTCTCCATTAAGATACAGCTAATGTGGAAATAAAGCTCGTGCAATGTAAAAGGCATACTTTTTTTGTGGCACTCTGCACTGGACCACCCATAAGCATACGTTGGGAAGGATTAGTCCTTAGTGTTGTCTGGATATATGTTAACTGGAGTGAATTACTATGGAGGTAGGGCAAAAAACCTCTCATCTCAATTCTCTTTTTCCATGTCAGCATAAATCATGGGTAATTCCTTGAATATAATAAAGTGAAACTGGTTTTATCCCACTTTAAATGAGAGAAGATGCTAAGTTCTTGGTGTAAAAATACAAAAACCTTGAAAATTCCTTTTCTTGATGTACATCTTACTCTACCCTTTAAGAACACTTTTTTTCCCCTTTATTCATTACAATAATTATATTTTTTTTCTTTTTAGTGTGAAAATATAGAGGGGCTAGTATTTCCACATTTGAGGAGAATTATCATTCTGCTTTCAAAGTGAAATAACATTGCAATTTGCTAGCATGAAACTATTGACTTCAGTAGGGGCAGAATGTTTTCAAACCTTGTAAAACTATGCCAGTATGCCTTCTCATAACTACTTTACAGGAGTGCTAGAAAGAAACCCACCTCGTAGTATTCTTAAGGTCTGAGCCAAAAATTGCTGAATCCAGCTGTGGCTACAGTAGGTGTTGTCACAGGTGGTCACAGGTGTTTGCAGAGGCTTAACTCCTGTTCAGAGCAATGGGAGAACAGACCTTGGGACATGTCAAAAAAGGAAGGAGCAAGTCCACATCCTGTGTTTTGCTAGCTTGATAAACTCAGATTTAAATTTAGTCATTATGCTTTCAAGCACTGTCATGCGTCTCCTTAGATTATTTCACTTTCTGGCACATTGGTGGACTGAACTTGGGCACAGCAGTCCTAATTATTTTTCTTTTTCAAAACAGTTAAGCCACAGAACATTGTGCAGTTTTCCTCTTGGCAATTGTTTTTTTCCATACTGCCAGGACATTTTTGAGCTCTTCTCACTTTCTCTTGGCGTGGATGCAAATAGCAACCCTTTGCTTTATAGGTTGCAGATCACATTTATCACTGGAAGGCTTAAAAATTCTAGAGAAAGCCTTATGAACCATAAGCTTCAACTTTATTGACCCTGGTCAGATGGTCTTTAATGCTTCTGGGATTTGTGGCCCTTTGTCAAAACAATAGTCAGTTTAGAACAGCTCAAATTGTGGACTATTTTTCATGTCTGTTTTGACCTCTTTGGAGCACTAGTGATGCATATTGCCCAACTCTACAAATAAAAGAGTGAGAAGTCAGATAATCAGAATAATCCCCCTCTCCTCCTTGTTCCATGTTGTTAGGATGTGTTCAGTGATGTTTGCCTTACTGTCAAATGCAAAGTGTGTCACTTAAAATGCTTTTTTTCTGTTTTCCCTTTTATGATTTCATGTGCCCTTCCTAATGGATAAGTGAGGTTGGTTAGACATAATCAAAAATAGGCACCCATGTAAGGCAACACAGAAATAGGCAAGACTGCACTGCCCACTTTCCTACGTGAGAGCCTAGGAATGTGAAGTTAGCTGCAGCTGTGATGGTGTGAGAACAACAGCAGGAACTGTAGTAATAAAAAAACCAAACACTATTGCTACCCTTATTCCTTTCATCTGAGCCAGGAACTTGACTGTGGGGCTTGTCTCTTTGTCCCATGGCCCTCTGCCTTGGTTGCACTCCTGTCCCTGTCTTTGCTATGGCAGGAGAAGCCTGGCCCTGAGACCTAATTTCTGGAGTAGAAAATTTCAGTTTTGCTTATGCTGTTGAAAGGACTTGAGCTCAACTCTACAGACATGGAGGTTTGTCATTAAATTCTGTAAGAATAGAATTATATCTGACAAAAGAAATCTTGGGCCTCCAAAAATCTCATTTAACCATTTTAATTAGGAATAATTTAAATCTGGGGTGCTAAGCTTGGGTAAAACTTTCCTAGTGTGAGAGTTCAGAATCATTCTCAAAGTGGGATTGTGTTTGGCCTTTATGAGGAGCAAGTCTTGTCTTTCTCTTTCAGACATGTTAACTTGACATTCTTTTTGTTCTTTCTACCAACACAGCATGAACGTATGTCTCACTAATTCAAAAGTAATGTCATGCCCTGATATCTCTCTGTATAGCTGCTTCCTGTGCAGCAATCCTCCATCTCATTCTCTGGCTTGTGTAATGTTTCTAACTGTGTTCCATTTTATCTAAGTTTAGTCTCATTTTAAAAATGGTAAGTTCTTGAACTTTCAGAAGATTTTGGTGTTTTGCAATATTTGTAATCACACCTAATAGGAGTGGAATGATCAGTGAGTTTCACCTATGTTTAGTTTACTTCTTGTACTGTGATTCATGAAGATGCTGGGCTGAGTTCTAGCACATATTTATCAACGTCTACAATGAACTGTTCCTCAGAGCAGAAACTGTTTTTTCAAACCAGCTGCCCAGAGACTGTTAATTTGTCAAAAATATTTATTCTTTCTGAAAAGCCAGTGCTAAGTATGCACATAAACCTTCCTGGTTTAACAAAAATTCAAGATTACTAGTCTTTTAAGATATCCCAGGATGTTTCCAGTATGTTCCCATAGATGTAATTTCCATTACTTTAACCAATTGAATCCAGGAGGACTACAGAGGCAAAGAATAATGTCTTACCTAGATACCCTTTTGAAGAGTCGAATCTTTTCCAATGTTTTCTGCCAAATATTTGACTGAAATTCTGCTACTCTTGATGGAATTGAGGGATATTTCATCTCTTAAGAGATGCAAAAGTAGTGGTCTTCCCTGAGCAGCTATTAAGTATGTATTATAATGATACAGGACAGTCTTTAACTTCTCAGAACAGAGAACACCAAACTGCTCAGATCATCCCTTTCATTTGGTGATTCTGACTTCAAGATACTCAAGGTTTTCATCCATGTCTTTGACAATTAGTGTTTTAATTTTCAGGGATTGTTAAGAAGCTGTAAAACACATTTGAAAATTATGCTCTTGACACATACCTTTTTTTTCTCTCTTCTTTTTCAGAAAGTATTTTGGAGAAAAGATAGGACTTTATTTTGCATGGCTGGGTTTATATACAGAATTCCTCATTCCATCTTCAGTAATCGGGATTATTGTATTTCTTTATGGATGTATAACCATTGAGAGTGACATTCCTAGGTAAGCTTCTCTGTGATTAATAATTAATTAACTGAAAATTATAAGACTGTGTTTTTTGTTTGTAACCCTTAGTGAGAGTAATTGCTTTTAACATATCTGAAGAGCAGTGATGTATAATTAACAACCCTGTGAGCATTAGAAATATGCATGTATGGAGTAAGTAAGACATTTGAATGACACACATTTATTTGGCTGCTCACTATTGCAGCTCCTGAAACAGAAATGTTCAGTGAGTCTACTGCATTATTGTAAGTTCTTTTACATGACATCCATTTGCTTTTTTTGAATACACATATCTCCATGCTCATCCAGAAAGACATTGTGCAGAACTCACAAATACACTCTCCTCTTCTCTTGGATTACTTTATTCTTCTTAGTAAAATCAGTCTATTTGCACAAGTAAGATGAAAAAGAGTTAGCAAGTTTAACATATTTGGTATCCACAGTATTCTCCTTTTTAACACTTACAGAAAAATGTTGAGTTTTGTGCTGTGTGTCCTGAGGGTGTTATACTAAACAAAACCTGCCAGATTGACACCATGATGTCAATGTCTGCTTCTCAGTGAAAAAAAGGACACTTCCTCTGTGTTATCTGTGTCTGACTTCTGGTGGAGACACGATACTGGATTGCTAGTACTGTTGGTCACACTTGCTGTGGCAATTCCCGCATTCTCTCAAATGAATTGGCAACTTTTAAAGTGGATCACTGCAGTAGGACATTATTACTGATAGGTAAATGATGAATAAAAAAATATCTGAGCCAGGGGTTGTTTTCTTAGCTTGATCTGAATGAATCTTGATGGGTTGTGCTTGCCTGTGGGAAAGCTTGTGCTAACATTTAAACTTGCCAGATTTATGGCTAAGATGTATCTGCAGCACCCTCTACTGCCTTTTGAAATAGAAGGGAGCATTACTTTAACGATATGATGGGTGGAAACAGCAATATGCCTTTCAAATGATACAATATTAAACATATCAATACTACAGTTCGAATAGTTCTTTTTCTATTTTAAATAACAGAAAAAAATGCTATTTAATGATGGTCACTACAGGAACAATCATAATCACAATATGCCAGCTATTAATGAAGCAATGTTACAAGTCTTTCCTTAGCTCACAATCCTGGCAAAGAGACTTGAGCTTTGCACTACTCAGTTCACCTGAGTAAGACTGTGCAGGTATGAAGGTCTTTCACATGCAAACCTCACAAAAAAAAATAGAAAGCATACTCAGAAGTGTCAAGTAGTGTTTGGCTTGTTAAAGTGATAGTGATAATGATTTTTTAAAGATTTTTAGAAACTGAGTAAGTGCATAGCAAATAAGACTAAGAATTAAAATAACAACTTTAAAGCAAAGATTTTAAAATTTGTTAGAAAGTCTCCTATCTCACATTTTCCAGAGGACAGCTGAACAAATGCTGTAAACTGAGGGAAAGGAAATACAACTTAATATCTGAATATATGAGGCAGAAGTGGAAGCTTTCCAGTTTTTGTAAGATCTACTGGTGGGGGGAAGGAGGTTTTTTTCCCCTTTTTTAAAATTATTTTTGAATATTAGGTTAGCACCCTGTACTAGAAAAACAAGGAGCTATGGAGACCAAGAATAGCACATCCACATTCAGCATTCAAACTTGAGAACTCTGAAATGTAAAGGTATCTGATTTCCTGAAACCACTGTGCACACAACATCTGAACACCCTTAAAACATATTAGTATGGGTGCCTAAAATAACTGCTCACACTTGAAGAACTTAGCCAAAACCTCATAGCAGATGGTGATACAGATGAGAATTGGTGTTAAAGTGCTATGCTGGGAAAACAACCATTGGTTTTATAAATAACTCACAAATAAAATGCAGGGTAGAGGTGAATCTCAAAGTAAATGTGGAATATAACATCACTGCTAAGAACAAGAGTCTTGGCTAATGTAAGTCTTTTAAATTCAGTGCACATATGTCAGTTTATAGCAAAACTTTGTGTATCTTACAAATGGTGTTGCAGATTTATTCTGTCTGTGAGACAGACCAACAAACATGCCTGGGTGCTGGCTCTGGCTTTTATGAAGACTTATATGCCCAGTCCAGATACACAAAGTAGCACGGTATTTGACATGGATTTCTGTGCTACCGTGTTAAAAATGTGTGTTTTGTCAAGTGCACAGAATTTCCTTTACGGCCTTTCAAGAATTCTTTTTCATTAATTTAAACCTGATCTGTATCAAATAATGTAACTGAGTGTAGAGATGGCAAATTCCACTTTGGCTGTGTTTTAATTTTTTTCTTTTAGTGTGGTTTAACCTCAGTCTTCATTGATGCAGTCTTCACTAATTCGCTAATACAGTGTAGTGATTAGATTGGTTTCTGTGTTGCATTGTTTTTCTGTTGGTAAGATGCCTCTAAGTATTTTAGTATTCCAGGGCAGAGCAATGTGCCTTGAAGAGACACATAGCTTCTGTTCTCTGCGACTTCAAGCACCTACGTGGCAAATACCTTGTAATAGCTATGAGGTGCTGCTTAATACCACTACTGTACATCCCTCATTTCTGAGTAGTAACACCCTAAGGACTTGCGCACTTGTCATCATAGCAAAGAAATGTGCGACCAACACAATGCCTTCACCATGTGCCCCCTGTGTGACAAGTTCTGTGATTTCTGGAACCTCAGCTCTGCATGTGCTACCGCTCGAGCTAGCCACTTATTTGACAACCCTGCCACAGTCGTCTTCTCCATCTTTATGGCTCTCTGGGGTGAGTATTTCTTTGCGCATTAACAGTGTCGCTTGGTCTGTGGGCTACCGACAGAAATGAAAGCTGCGATGCACAGCAGGACAATGCAGCAGCCTTACGTACAACAAAGTGCTGTTAGACTGAGTGGGATACACGTGGCTTTATGTAGCTGGCAAGCCTCGGAGGGTCAGTGAGGGACTGTCTGTGCTGAGACTGGAGAAAGCAGTATTACAAGACTTTCTGCTGTCAGCAGCAAGCTTTGGAATAAATGGAGAGGAATTGGGCAGCTCACGGAAGAAAAATGTGTCCTTTCCCCCTCTACTGCCTTGTTTAATGGCTCTTCTAAGAGTTGCCATGTTTTGCCTCATTTTCTATCAACATGGCAAGTCCCTTTAACACCTTCTGCGTTTGGGGCAGGAATGTATTTGGGGATTGGTATGGTGCAGGCAGCTGAAAGAGTTTAATTTAAGCACAGAGCACACTTCCATGTGGGACAACTTAGTCACATAATTTTATCAAAACTTACGGGATTCCAAGAACAATGGGACTATTATTGTTTTAATTATAAAATGTTCTAAAGTATTCCATTTAAACAAACTTGATTTTCTTTAATGGCAAATATACCCTGTCTCATGGAGGATATCAAAACACTTCATAAACACTAATGAATGCATTGTAGTATTATTCATATTGTTTCTGGCCTCACCCCTGCCCTGAAAAGTGTATGTACTGTGTTTGTGTGTGTTATTGCTGGTGTTATGCCTTCATTCACTCTAGATCTTGTTTATTGCGAAAGTTAAAGGTGTTATTGCTACTGTAAAATTATTTTTTATTTCCCTCTTCACCGTTCACAAAATGAAATTTTCATTCTTAATATGATATTGAGCAAATATATTATTGTACTATAGCCATCCCTCAGCAATCAGTTTGTTATACTTTGCAACCCTATTTAAATTTTACAGCTTGTTTTAGAAATGACTAATTGGTAGCTTGGTGTTGGGTATGGATAGCAGAGGGTTTTTAAGAAATTTTCAGAAAGAACTGATCATGGAAGTAAGAAGTTTATGTTTACCAGTTCTCGGAAACTCTTCAGTGGAAGTTAGGGAATTTGTAAGCATTATGACTGAGAGAAATGGCAAAAGATGATGAATTTATAGACTCCCACAATGACTTATTTTCCTACTTTAGATTGCTGTCATTTACAAAGTGTACTGGCAGATAAAGTATCACAGTTTACCTGCTACCATGAAGCATGCAATACACTGCCTTGGTCCAAGTTTCAGTGTAGCTGCTTGGACTGCGTGTGTATGAATAACAAATAGTTATAGAATGATAAATAATATTTTCCTGACAGAGAATCTGTACTGTAAACTTGCATTCATGCAAATGATCACTTCATGCAGCAACATCCAGAAGAAATATATTTTAGCATTAGCAATGCAATGTGCAAATCAAATTGTTGATACATCCTTGCACTAAGATAAATTACTAGAATCTGTAAAGGAACAGAAAGGAACAAAAAGTTCCTTATGCATTGCTTTTGAAAAAGGCATATAAGAATAAAAAAATTCTTTCTGAGCTGTAGCCCCCCTCCAAAAAATGTTTCCCACAGATTGGAAAAGTCTGTTCTTGGGACCATGATAACTAAGTTTGTCAGTGCAAGAAAATACAGCCATCATATACAAAGAACAGGAAAGTGAAATAAAGTATTGTTTACTAACTCTGACCAGCTTGCTTATTAAATAATAAATTGCAACCAATTTTGCTGCTTTACTATTAGGAGACTGTACCATTTATATCTAGAGCTCATTCCAATGAACGACAGATCTCATTCACACACCTGAACAGCCTGCCTCACAGTATCTTCAGTAAATGTTGCCTGAATGCTTTTTCGTAGGAAATAGTATAGGGATGTAGAAACTGGCATGTCTTATGACTTACATTTGTATACTTAAAAGAGTGAAGTACGGTAATTTGAGGTGGCTTCGTTTCATGACAGTGCTAGGTACAAGAAGTCTTTCATCCTGCTTGCCCTCTCCTATTCTGTAAAAGGCAGATGACTTTTTCAGATATCTTGAAAGGATTCATGTTTTTACTAGATGATCTTGATGTCTCATAATGTATCTTTGTAATTCCAACAATACTGTTTGCAAATGACCATATTCACAAAATAAGAAGTAATGCCTGGCTAATTGTGCTTAATGACACTGGTGTTCTGGGATGCTGAATTTCAGCTGTCAGATGTGTTTATTAGAAGGACAGTTGAATATAATGAGACCGTTTTTCTGCTAGTGTAATCAGTGCAAACTTGCTGACTTCAGAACAGCTTTTGCATCTAGCCAAGGAAGTTCTTACAGAGCTAAATGTGGAACCAACTTTTTGAATGACATAAAAAAAAAATCTTGAATGAGTGACAGCACCCTATAAAATAACCAAATGTTTTTGTATTTAGGACATCTAAAAACCTTTGAGTTTTCAAAACATGCTAAATATAGCTTTTAAATGTCCTCTCTTCTGTAAGGAAGGAGCAGAGAAAGCAACTTAATGGCTTAATGTCTGGATTTACTTTCAGTGTACTGCCAGTCCCGTGTTTAAATTATATTTATTTCTTACATTATGGGAGGATACCTGTGCAGAAAATATTTGCAGCTAACTGTTGGAATAAATTCTGTCTTGTGAGAGTCAGGTTATTTTAACAGTAGTCTAACTTTTCCCAGTGTTATCTTACAGCTCATACCAAGTGTAGATGCAGTCAAAGGAAGCTGGATCTAATTCTCCACTGTTGTGTGTCTTGTAGAGCTATCTATAAGATGTTCAAAGTGATAAAAATACTGCCATTATCTAACAATGTTTTTACAATCCACTCTTCACCAACTGAAAAGGTGAAATGAAGCATAAGAAAATGGAAAACAGTGCCCACAGTTTAGCTTTTACTGATAGAATGTTTTTTTTAGTTGGTGTATACTGGTTTAGTATTGATATAGTCATCTGAAAACAGGTGTTCACAAGTCAAGAGTAAGAAGTGCTATTTCTAATAAATCCATAAGTCCATAAATCATGACCAACTTGGCAAAGGGCTATCTAGACAAAACAGCAATTATTATAGGACGGTCAGGAGACTGTAAATATGAGACAATGGTACAGCATCTGTTCCCTCATATTAATGAAAAGGAAAAGCAGGAGACTGAACTACTGGCCAGTGCTTTAGGACAAAGTCACCATGTATGCAGGACAAAAAAATTAAACTGTACCACTATAATATACTTCAAAAGAACATTATTTTCTACATATTACTGGAGGTCTTTGTATACATATAGCTATCAATGACTTATTTTAATAGCAGGCTACACCTGCCTTCTTCACATGTTTCTGACTGATTAGAAATACTGAAACAGCAAAATCTGTTTGGCCAGTTAGAGTGTTACAGATTCATATTTACACCTAGATTTTGTTTCATTATATGCTTTGTATTAATGAATTATCAAATGACTCACAGTAAATTAAGAGGGATGATGTTCTTGGGGTGGATATCAGCAGATACGGGTTCAGTTCTGGTCTCTGACAAGACCTTACCAGTGCCTTTGGGCTATCTATGTTGTATTTTTCTGTATTTTATTTGTAAAAAAAACAGGAATTATTGTTTTCATACTTTGCTTGTGTTCTTTCTTTAAAACTGGGCCTCAGGCTGTTTCTTAGTGCTTATTTATAAAGGGCCTAGCATAATGGGATTCAAATATCAGTTGGGACTTATAAGTAACACAAACTTTCACCATAGTACATTGGGTTTATAACTTTAAAATTGTTTTGGTTTTTTTTTGAAGCTACTATGTTCCTTGAACAATGGAAGCGCTTGCAGATGAGGTTAAGTTATTTCTGGGATCTAACTGTATTGGAGGAAGAAGAGGTAAGTTTCCTCTCCCTGTGCTAATTTAGTGTATAAATTATTCCATATCTGAAGACATGCATTGATACTTAGATTTCTCATGAGTGTTCTCCAGTGCAATGCAGTTCATAGCTATGTTTTCTTAATGACTATAACTGATACAGTATTGAGTACTAATGTACCATGAAAGAAATCATCATCTATATCTTACTAGTCAGCACTCTAATTTTAATAATTAATGTTGGAAAGGATCATAAGGTAACAGCAGATCATTCTTTGCAGAGAATGCCCATATGCCATTGTACGGAGTGCAATAACAGAATGATACAGAATAAATGCTTTGTCATATGGATACTACTTCATTATGTATAGCAAAAATTCTCCATGACAATGATTGTAACATGTCAGGATAACATAAATAATATTTGCATCCAGGTCTGTGCTGCATCTATGATGCCTTAGGTACAACTCCAGAGCTCTAGGTACTCACCCACAGAGCTGTTACAAACACCAAATTGAGCTGGTTTCTTGAGAAAATTTTTAAGTGCTTTGCAATCAGCCCATGAGGCTTCTAGCTGTACCTGAGCTCACGAAAAAATGACACATACTTGTTTATTAGTATTTACTAATTTGTTTTAGTTCTGTTCTTAGGCATTGTTTCACATGTCATGGACTATGGTCTATTTAAATTACTGACTTTCACCAGAAGAATATTTCTACCTCTGACTAAAGAAAGCGCAGTTACTTGCCCTAAATATCATACTAAGAACAGGCAGACTTTGGAGCTTCCATTATATATCGCCTAGCAATAGGTGCTGATGTCGCTCTAGAACAGGGTCATATTCAGTAATTCAGAATTGCAGCTATTAGATTCTATTTTGTCTTTAATGGTGTACCTGTATGGAACAATTCAGTGTGCCTTACTCCCTTCATTGACTTAATAAAATGTGGTCAGGTTCCTGGAAGGTGAGTTGTATGCCTGCTTTGGTTTGATGGGAGGATTTGAATCCATTTTTTCATGTTCCAGCACAGTTCCTTAAACAACAGAGCACATACAAGCCTCCAACCTGGCTACTTAAGCTTTTTGAACCTTAATGATTTTATGATTTTATAATTTCTATACTTGAGCTCAGCTCAAACAGGCTGCAGAGTGCAAATAACCTAGAAGAAAAGTAAGCTGACATCATGTACTTCATGATGTAGTATAGTGATAATGTTAATCCATTTTTGTCTACTCCTCAGATAAGAATCATTGGATAAAATGAAAAAATAACCCTGACAACAGACAGCAGACTCCAGTATTCCTCTTCTTCCATCACTATCCCAAAATGCAGGCTTTAGCAATGCCTTTAGCGTAAGGGAGACCTCCCAAGTATTCCTTCAATGATGACTCGACTATAACCTCCCCTATTTTGCTTCTGGTTTCTCAGCTTTTTCACTACTCTCTATCCAGCTATGAAGTGGATGATACTCACAGTATAACCCAGTGCTTGTAGTTTATAAGTTACGATGCAAACCAATTGCATCAGCACATCAGAAATTACTGCTTGTCCTGTGTGAAATGTCATACTGCTACCTGGGAGAACAGCAATTTTGTACTAATTACACTATAAACTGAGAGGATGGAGAGCAAACTTGGCTCTGCAGCATACTTGATGAACCCACCAGATTTTACCGAATTTTAAGTTCATCACTTGCAGTACAAAATCCTAAGGTTTAGCGCAATATTTGCAAAATGCTGTGAAAGAATATGTAGATTTGTGAGGTCCTGTGATGAAGAGCTCTGAAGTGGTAAAAGTTTGTGGACAGGAACTATGGTATCAGAAAGAATCCTTTGTTTATGACAAGTGAAAGAGTGCCAGACACATCTCAGCACAAGATGAAGAATTAGGAACTTATTAGGAATCATAAGAATAAGGAGATTTGAAGAATTGACAAGTTGAAGAATTAGGAATCATAAAAATAAGGCTGAAATAGACCCTGAGGGGCCATCCCTTGTTCATGGTATGATCAAGTCTACTTAAATCATTATGAAAAGATGTTTGTATAATTTGTTCTTAAATAAATCCAGCAGTGGAGATTTCATCTCCTCCCTAGGTAATCTATTCTAATACTTATCTATCCGTACTCCTAATAAGCTTTTTCTAGTGTCTAACTTAAATCTGCTTGCTAAATGTTCATTTATGTCTTGTTCTTTTTTTCAAAGATAAAGACATTACCTCTGTCCTCTTTTCAGCAAAATTCAACATAATGTCATGTCTCTCTGTTAGCCTTCTTTTTAAGATGAACTAGCCTCTGCTCATCCAGTCTTTGTTCTTAAATAATTTTCTAGCTTCCTGTTTATTCTTGTTCCCTTCTGGACATTTCTAGTTGGTCCAGCTCCTTCCTGCAGAATAATGCTTAAAATGGTCATGTCTCTTGACCTGACCATATCATCTTCTGTCAACTCTTGGTACTTCAGCAAAAATTTGTTCACATTTTATCCATTAGATTCATAAAGATGAGGATAAATTTGTCTGTAAGACAACTACTGGCACCATGTTTCAGTGATGATGAAGTCTTTACAAGTGTTGAAAACAATGTTGGAAAATGGAAAATTGCCTGATCAGGTTAGGCCAGAGGGAACCAGCAGTGGAATACAGAGGATCACTTAACAGAGCAAGAAGGAAAGGGACAGGAGGTTTAACAATTTTAGGACTAGATGGGGTTATTTATTATTATTGATTTCTTTAAAAAGGGAAGTCGCAGAACCAAAACAGGGAGGCAAAGAACATAAAAGTTGAAGAGCTGAGAAGTACATTGTGAGAATGATATTGAAGTAAATGCCTTCAGTGTAATTTTTGTGGACTCTTGACTACAAAATTTTCAGTAAATTCACTGTCTTTAAAGACACTGGGCCATACTTCTTTGCTTCAAAAGAGTCACATGAGATATTATTTTAGTCCATTTACTTGTAAATAACTTGGCAACAGCAGTCTGAGAAAACAGACTCCCTAAGGCTTGCATGCATATTTGCAGCTGGCAGCTGTACAGACTTAGAGGATTTGCATTTGTACATCTGAAATTTGCAAAAATAATAGGTAGCAGAGGGTACTAGACTATAAAATAGATAATTCTGTTGAAAAGAAATTGAGCAACTGATAACTAAATGGGAAGGTAAAGGAAAAGAAACAAACACAGCCCAGAACCATGAAAACAGACAAAACCTTGGAAATACCATGAATAAGCACTCAACGTGTCATGCCGTGTCAAACAGATGTGTGCTTGTGTAACCCAGTCAAATAGGTTGTGCATTTGTCTTTTGTTCTATTTGTGTAATAAGTGATATAGCCATCAATAAAGCAGGGGTAGAGGTGGGAGAATCCACACTGTCTTCTACTTGTGAAGAAGCTGGTGAAGAAATATTGAGGGACTTGAATTATTGATGTGGGCAATAGATACTATTGGCCTCCCATGAATCTTCAGAGATTGTATTTCTAGGACCCAGAATGTTCCTGCTTTAGTTTTTCTGGGTGGAAGAGATTTTACTTCATTTTACAAACAGTCCTGCATAAACTGAAATAAGAAATGCAATTATAAAAGATGAAACCTTAGAATTTAGAGCCGAACTCAGAAGAATAAACAGACAGGAAGTCCACATTAAATATCAGCGAGTGGAGGTCTTGTTATTGTTCAAATAGTCATGCTGTTACACTGTTTCAGTACAACAAGGAGGAATTCAGGTGTTCATTAGAAACATGTCTGGTAAATTACAATATTAAGTTAAAATACTGTGCTCTGTAAAATGTTTGCAAACTTTTTTTTGCAAACTCTAATTCCCAAAGTCTCATTCCTCCTTTTGCTATTTGATGACTTCAAAAAAGAATTATTGAACCCTTAAGGGAAGACTTTAAGATACTCTGTGGATTATCACTGAAGGTAAAGTAAAGGAAGGTAGATTGCGTAAAGACAGAATTAAATAGTGAGCAGACTTGGTGACATTAAATATGATTACAGATATGTCACGGTTCTATCCTAACTCGATCATGGTTTAACTCGATCTTTACTAAATTTTCAAATTTTTTGGTGATCTGATTAATTTGACGTTTTTAGCTTATCTTCCACCGTGCAAATTATAGGAGCAGACTCCTTTTCTGAAGTTCTAATTGTGTCTACTAAACAGGCAGTGTAAGACATACTTGTTTGCTTAAAAAACGGAGGACTGAAAACCAGAATCTAATAAAATAACTGTGTATTTACAGCTTAGTTCTCTTGGGAAAAAAATGGTCAGTAATGGTAAAATGGGAATGTGTAGCTACAATATTTTGTGTTGTCTCAACTCTCTCCTTTCATCCTCACTACTTCTCAGGTTTCTTGTGCCAATGAGATCTTCCTTTTGGGTTATTTTCCCCAGATGCATTATTTCACATTTCCCCCAGGCCTATTCTGATTTTTCTGTGGGGCCCATGTTTCCAAATATTTTTGATCTCTTTGCAATTTTTTTTTTTACTACTGTGGTTTCATCACTTCCAAAGAATCTTCTGTCATCTTCATTAAATTCCTGTTAATATGAATTATTTAATGATCCTAGGATAGCCGTGACCTTCTGAATAAGTCCTTTCAACATTAGATTTAAGTGTTATGTTTAGACGGATGAGAGTTTTATTAGGATAGGAATGCTGAAAAGAGGAAGGATTCCCAATTAGGGAAGGAATGTTAAAAAATGGATGTTATCCCTCAGGCCTTAGGGAAACTATTTCATACCAGCTGTTGCTCTGTTAAAATATTACACATGAAGGCACACTTTAAACATGTTTTAATTTGTAAACTATAAGAACTAAAGCACGTGATAATTCCTTTTCTTGCCAAGAAGTTGGTAAAGATATATGATTGCAATTTTTTCATTCCAAGATTGTTGATCCAGAGATGTGCCACAATATGCCTGGGCTCTAGTTAATTTTCCTCTTTTATTTCTCTTCTACCAGACATATCAACATACTTGTGTTTCGTTTCTTTTATTTCTTTTCCATTGCAATGACCTTCTGTCATTTTTCCACTGCAATTTCCTCCTGACCTTTACAGGACTGAATTTTCAACAACCCTCAGACCCGTTTGATTCCTTATAGGTAGTCTTTATTTCTCAGGGTGTTGTGACGGCCCACTCAAAGGCTGTGTCACCTGGGGTGGCATGAGTTCTTTCTTTCTGCAGTCCCTTGAGTTCAGAGAGGAGGCTCACATCTTCACATTCCCTGATATAAGCATAGAGGTGGCCAGTTGCTAGACTGTGAAGCTATGGAGGAGGAACTGGAACGGGCTCTTCCAGGCTGTGCAGCAGAGCTGTCTACTGTGGTTGTGTTGCCCAGGGAATGGTCATGGCACAGATGATGAAAAATAGGAGCTACTGGTAGAGGAAATGGATGGAAGGAGAAGTAGCTCTTTCAATCTGCACAGAGTACTAAACCCAATGGAGGCTATTTCTAAAAGTACTTTTGAACTTGGGAAAGACTTTTAAAATTTAAGAATAATAATTTGTGTTATTGTTTAATAGCAGCAAAAATTATTAATAATTTAAAATTAATGCAGAATTTCAGAATTCATCATATTTGAGCAGTCAGAATTGTTTTCTAGTCTTTGCTTTAGGCTTTTTTCATTTTGTTTAATTGCCTTCATTTTCACGTGCATATAAACACTTACAAGTAGTGCAACATTGTTGCAAATTCATGCTTGTAAAAAATCTCCCATGTTACACCTATATCAAATACATGGTATGAGACAATGAATTTTAGAAAAGAGAAAATCACATCTCCCATTAAAGTAAGAGGAAGGGTTTTGATTTTTTGCTGAGGTGATATCTATGGATATATTTACCTCAGTTTATAACATTAAGAAGCCAGGTTTTTCTTTTCTTCTTTTTTCTTTTAATGTATTGGCCATGTTTTTCTCTGAAGTGTTTGGAAAGTCTAGAGTCACAGGGTGAAGTTGCATAAAATACCCCAATAGTTCACTGATACCACTAGGTAGAGATCCTCTCTTTAATTTCATGGTACTAATTCTACTGTCTCATCCATTACCTGAACCTACTGATTAAACTTGTGGAGAAGTAATTCCAGAAATAAAGTGGAAATTGTTTGTGGTTGAGGGAAGCAATTAGTTAGACAAATTTTCACATAGTATAATCAGGGCATTGGGCAGGGTAAGGGAAGAATGTGTGGGTTAAGAAGGCACTTTCAGCAATGGTGGGCCATTAAATTAGTTCATCTGTATCATGCAACTTCATTTACAGATTGCAACTGCATAACGGCCTGAGCCAATCTAACTCCCCACTACCATGGTGCTACTATCCCAGCCATGCAATCTTGTTCTTCCTCTTACATGCAGGCTGGCAATCATACAATTGAGTGGTGAACAGTTCAGACAGCTGATAAAAGTGTCATGCACTGGTGTGAATTTAAGGACAGGAATCGAAATGTGTGGCTAGAGCAAGGTGAAGTTGAGTCTGAGAGTATGGGAGCCCAGGCTTAGATTAGCTTATGCTGCTGTGAAACTCAAGCCATTAAAATCAAGCCTTAAGTATAAAAGCTTTTGACTACAAATTCAACATTTATGTTTGCTTCAAATAAGCTGTTTTCATGAGCATTCTTGGCTGTAAATCCAGACATTGAGATATTTATGGGAAACAATTAAAAGAGGCACTGGTATGGCTGAAATAAATTAATAAAGACTGAACAAATATTTATGGTCAAAGACAGATTTTTTATTCAGATTAGCTAAAGTATCTGTATTTCTCCACATCAGAGAGGAACCAGTGCTTGAAAAGTTCAGAAAGGTTTGGAAAGAAAAAAGTGGTTGGTCAGAATATACACCTTCTTGAACCAGATAATTCTGGGTATTACAAAGCTTTTGTTAGCTTGCCTCTGATATATGTGCTTCAAGACGTTTTAGGAAGTTTAGAGTTCCATTGCTTTTACCTAGTAAGCCAGGTTGCCTGTAAGCAATGGTTTCCAGGTGCACAGAGGCTGAAAGGAAGAAACCTCAAATGAAATGAAAATCCAGAAATATCATAAATAGCCAGTGCTGAGAAAATACTACTTCGTAAAGAGAAATCTGATTGGGTATTACCTGGAAGAGAGTTTCCTGCATGGCAGAAAAACTGGGCTATTTATGAGTGTTGCGTTAAGAGGCAGAGCAATCTGGCAGAAACTAAACCCCCTTGCTTTCCAGTCGATCCTCAGATATCAGAGGGACTGGGGGCGGCTGAGCTTACGTTCTGAATGATGGCCAAAGTTAGTGTTAGTAGTTGCGCCCAACACCTTCGTTGGACTATCACGGGTCCGGATGCACTACTAGCATCACACTACCTGCTCAGCCGGACACCTCCTGAACACACACGGCCGCACTCAGAGGTACAGCCACACTCAGAGTTACGGTCGCGTTCAGGGACAACACACACAAGACTGAGTCAATCAATAGTGCGATTTATTGAAGCAACAGATACACAGGTTCTTTGGATTGCCGGTGATAAATTCACTGCCTACAAAGCACGTGCAAATGCCAAAAGTATCAGTAACGCTACTTGGCTATAAACGCGTTAAAAGATATAAAGTGACTCTATGTAGAGATTTCTAAGTTTCCCGAGGAGGCATTTGGTATGACCAAGTGTTCGAATCTTACCCAAAGGCGTCCCAATGGGGGGGGAAGAGAGACTCAGCCTGTTGACTGATCCCAGAAGTTAGAGTAGTACACGACGATGGTATTTTCCCTAACATCCAGCTCTTAAAACACTATTTTATAGTGCTTTACTTTGCAGGTGGAGCTTGAGTGACTCTAGTCATACGTACTTTTATCAAGATTGGTTCGAATTCTCTCGCTTCGCGTTTAAAGGTACAGACTAGGAAAAATTCAGTGTGCACGCTCATTGAGGAGTGGTCGCACCTTGGGAGGTGGGTAACTTTTGAGAGGGGTGTGTGTTTTAGTATTATAATGATATTATAATAAACAAAGTTCACTCCAAGTACAGCATTTCATCAAAGTTGACAGGTCACTGACCCAGGGCATCGCACGTGCAGCTTATTAATGTACACACTGTGTACCCTTAAATTCCCCTGTTCACAGAACGTGGCTGCGATGTCTCCACTCCGCTCCACCCTCCATGCAATTTCTCCCAGAGTCAGCACATCAAGTGCCCCTGATGTTGCCAACATCTAGGGTTGTCTAGGGAATCTCCATGGTACAGACTCGTTGTACACTAGTGCTATGTTCCACCCTGTTTCAATGCTGTTCTTAGAGGGTAAATTTCCAAATTGCCCCTCAGCGATTTCTCCACAATGAGGCAACCTTATTAAAATGGGAGTGACTGCTAGAGACATTGAGATCTGGCATGCTAGAAATGTTCTTACCTTATATTCACTTATGTATCTCTGCTAAGGGCAAGACCGGGAAATTAACAACATTTGCAGTAGTTCTATCCATGGGATTGATATAAGTACTACGTTGTAATTTGATTTAGCATTCAACTTTGACAGCTACTTACTTGCCCTCTTAATCATAGGTCTAAAATCTATTACCTTTGACAAGCTGTAATAGGATGAATCTACAAAATATTTGCCTCTCTCATGCATCCGTGACCTTCTCTTTTAACCTTCTTTCTAAGTTTCTTGGTATCACTGTGGTGTATAATGTGCAATATGTAACCTTGGACCAATGACAAGTACAAGGCCCAGTGCCTCATATTTTTGATCTTGCTTAGAAGAAAAATACCTTGTCCCAGTTGGAGGAAACTGTTGGTTTCTAACCTTGTTAATTTGAAGGATATGTAGGATATTGAGAACATAATGTTACAATTTGTGAAAAAAACTATTTTAGATCAAATGTAAAGGATTTTGCAGTGTTCATTGTATTTCTTTTTGCAAGAGCTACAAATCTGTAATCCATCCAAAGTACACTCAGTCTTAAATATTGACAGAGAAAAATTTCCATAAATACACTCCCCTAAAGAGTGCCTCCACAGCCAAGTGTTCCCACTGTTACACATTATCAGACAAAAAAAAAAAAACAGTGCCCAAAGGGAAAACAATTCATTCTTCAAGAACATTTATTTGGAGAAGGGGTTCTATGCTTATATAGTGGCTAAAGTGATAGGGATCTAGTCCGTGACTGCAACTACTCAATACTACCATAAGACAACCTAAAACAATAAAAGTGACAGTGATATGCACAGACATTTTAAATTTTCTAGAGTCTGGGTAATATTTTATCAAAGTTAGAGCAATAAGGTAAGCTGGAAGTCGTTCCACTGAAAAGCTGAGTGATGCCCCATTTTAATGGGCTAACATCCAGCTTTACAGTTGGGTTTCTTTTTTATGTTTGTCAGCTCATTTGTTTCAGCAATGACTTGTCATGTAATAGAATGAATAATTTTAAGCAAAATTTTCAATACCCTAGTTCAAGGGACATCTGGCTTCACACAATTCCAGTTACCAATGTAGGAGTATTTAAATGTGTTGAATTTGAATTGAATAATGAACAAGAATAAGTGATGCTATATTCTGCTACTGTTACACACAAAATGTGATATATTGATGTTAAAATGGCAGTATTTGGTTGTTTGGTCTTAAGGGCACTTTAAAATCTGAGGCCACATTTCAAAATTTAGTTTTGAAGGTAATCCTCCAAAGCACTACTAATGGTCTTGCTCTATGGGAGCAAACAAAGGCATTATCTCTATCTACCTATCTGGCAAATATATTTCCATAAGATACCTTATGGATTCTTTTGTTTTGAATGCTTTGGTTTTATGTTGCTTTACAACACCTTTGATAGCTGAGTACACTGGCTGTTGTCTTTTAACATCCCTAAATTTGTAATAATGTTAGATGACTTATTTAAGCTTTTGTTTTAATTTTACATAAAACAAATTTATTGTGCAAGTGATCTGGACTAAAAAGATTGAGAACATTTACCAGTGATCTCTTCATACATGCTGAGATATAAAAGCACTTTTCATTGGATAAACATCCCATTACTAGGACAGTCTAAATGGATCATTGGTGTGAATGACAATCTCCCCCTTAGTCTTGTCCCCCCACTACCCACTGCGTCATCATCATATGAAATAGAGAGGTTTAGTCCTTGATTTGTAATGATTAACCCTCCTCTCTTGCAGCAGAGAACAGCTGGGTTCTCTGTTCTGTTCATTCCAAGTTTACATCTTGATTTGGGACAGCAGCTGGGTCATTCCAGTTCTTATTTGTGGAAACCTTCCTTCCTACCAGTGTGCACTGCTTTGCTGCTCTGTTTGTGTTCAGCATATTAGGATAAGGCTGTTCAATGAAGTCACACGGTTTCTTTGACTTTCTTTAAAGTGTAAAAATGAAGCAGTAGGTTGGATTATTTTTTTGCTGATAACTCCTTTGGTCTGTTAATCTGGGATAGTTTCTAAGGTTCTATTTTTTCTTAGCAACCCAGATGTGTTTGTTATGCATGCTTTGTAAAATTCCATTATCACTTTCTTCCTAAATCACAGAGGAATTAAGGAGAGATCAGTTTGTGCTATACATTCTTATCAAACTGGATTGTTACCTACACAGCCTTAATTTGCAATGTATAGTGGATACACATGTTGTATGTTTGAAGTAAATCTTGGAGACCATTTGCAGGGAAAATTCCCACTGACATCAATATGTGTTTTGTCTGAGTAAAATTTTCATGATTTGGCTCTTTGTTTTCAGGGTGGGAATTATCGTTTTCTACTCTGAACATTCATTTGGCCTCAAAGTACCTTGGCTCACATGGTTTTCAATAAGTGTCTGGCAGCTGTACTGGCAAACTTCCAGCATCGTGGGATTCATATTTATCCCTACATGGACATTTGGCCTTCTTCAAGTCATCACAACTATTTCTAGCTTATTGTCCTAAGTGTAGAACTCTTCCCATTTTCAGACAAAGAATCGATTCTGAATCACAGTCTTTTTTACAGCAGAGTGGAATTGTTCCTTCACATCCATGTATACTTGATCAGGATCAAGTATCTCTAAATCTGTATTGTAAAGAAATGCTTCATGCAATGTACTCATAAAATGTTCCAGGAGGTGCTGTGGTCTGTTCAGTCAAGGGTAAGATAACTTGGCAGATTCAGTGAAGACAGATCAACTAACTTTCCAATCCAGTTGTAGGTGTATGAAATGCAGTTAAAAGGCCATTGAAATATCTTACTAGGAAAACGAAACATAACTTGACCAAATTTGAACAGAATATGCACTCAAAGCAAAACTATCAATAGCAAAAAGTAAGTTACAGTGCAATGTTTTGTTTGGCATTTTATTTTCTCACTCTGTTTCCTTTCAAGACAATTTTCAAAAGTTGCTCTGATCTCTGGTGTCCCAGAAAAAATTTTCTGCTTAGCAGAAAATAAGACAAAAGGAAAAAAGCCAATTCAGCTCTGCAGGTGCTCCCATATGATTAGATCTCCTCAGTTTCTTACAGCTTCATTTATCCCATTTCCCTACTTTCATCAAAATGTCTCCTTTCATGTAGCCATGGGAGCCATAACTGGTGCCTTCATCGTTTCTTCATTTAAGTCTAAAGATGTTTCTTTCATCTGACCTCTGAATCTTACCTAAGGAAGTGTGATACAAATTAATGCAAATCAGTAAGCTAGTGAAAACTTGCAAAACATAAAGATATGTGCATAGACCACAGCATCTTTACACTCTTATTGCTGTATCTTTGTCTTTCCTTTCCCCATCCTGCCTACTACTACTTTTGCTGCTAATCAACTTGAGTAACATCAGACATTACCTGTACCTTATTATTTCTTGGTGTTCCACATACACTCATAGCACTTTGTAAGTAATAACAACAGTGACCGTTGTGACAAGAGGTGTTATAGTGATTCCTGAACTTCATTCATCGTGATATTGATTTTTATGTGAGGCATAAGAAATGTAAAATAACTCTAATAACTCTGTGATGCAAGGATTGTCACACTTGCACCCTTAGAACAAGTTCTATTAATCTGAATGGTACGTGGAGAGTACATTGAGGTCAGGAGGACCAAGGCGCGGCTGGAGCTGAACTTGGCAAGGGATGCAAAGAATAATAATAAGGGCTTCTATAGCTACGTTAGCCAGAAAAGGAAGGTCAAAGAAAGCGTAGCCCTCCCTTGATGAGCAAGACTGGCAAACTGGTAACAACGGATGAGGAGAAGGATGAGGTACTGAAAGACTTCTTTGCCTCAGTCTTCACTGCCAGTGTCTCTTCCCACACCTCTTGAGGGGATGGACTGCAAGATGGAGACTGGAGGAGCAAAGTCTCTACCACTGTAAGAGAAGATCAGGTTCATGACCACCTGAGGAACCTGAACATGCACAAGTCTATGGGACCTGATGAGATGCGTCCCAGAGTCCTAAGGGAATTGGCTGATGTAGTTGCCAAGCCACCCTCCATGATATTTGAAAAGTCATGGCAGTCACAGAATCACAGGATCATTAAGGTTGGAAAAGACCTTTAAGATCATCAAGTCCAACCATTAATCTAACACCACCATGATGACTAAACCATGTCCTGAAGTGCCACATCTACATGTTTTTTAAACACCTCCAGTGCTGGTGACTCCACCACCTCCCTGGGCAGCCTGTTCCAATGCTTGACCACCCTCTCGGTGAAGAAATTTTTCCTAATATCCATATTAGGAATATTTAGGAATATTAGGAATATTAGGATATTCCTAATATCTAAACCTCCCCTGGTGCAACTTGAGGCCATTTCCTCTCATTCTATCACTAGTTACTTGGGAGAAGAGACCAACTCCCACCTCACCACAACCCCCTTTCGAGTAGTTGTAGAGAGTGATAAGGTCTCCCCTCAGCCTCCTCTTCTCCAGACTAAACAATCTCAGTTCCCTCAGCCGCTCCTCATAAGATTTGTTCTCCAGACCCCTCACCAGCTTCGTTCCCCTTCTCTGGACACACTCGAGCACCTCAGTGTCCTTCTTGTAGTGAGGGGCCCAAAACTGAACACAGTATTCAAGGTGTGGCTTCACCAGTGCCACATATTCATCTGGCTGTCAGCCAGCAACCCAAGGTCCCTTTCTGCTGGGCAGCTCTCCCGCCACTCCCCGCCAA
>NW_010565333.1:110541-131385 GCF_000687285.1 Phaethon lepturus
CCCACCTTGGTGTCATCTGCAAACTTACTGAGGGAGCACTCGATCCCCTCATCCAGGTCATCAATAAAGATATTGAACAAGACCAGCCCCAGAACAGAGCCCAGGGGAACACCGCTTGTGACTGGCTGTCAACTGGATTTAACTTCATTCACCACGACTCTCTGAGCTTGGCCATCCAGCCAGTTCTTTACCCAGTGAAGTCAGGGTAACAATCAGGTGAAGTGCTTGGAGACTAGGAAAGGGGAAATATTTCACTCGTTTTTAAAAGAGGTAGGAAGGAGGACCCTGGGAACTACTGACACTTCAGCCTCAGGTCTGTGCCTGGGAAGATCATGGAGCAGATCTTCCTAGAAGTTATACTAAGGCACATGGAGGACAGGGAGGGGATTCAAGACAGCCAGCAAGGCTTCACCAAGGGCAAGTCCTACCTGACCAACCTAGTGGCCTTCTATGATGGAGTGACCACATCAGTGGACACAGGAAGAGCTACCAATGTTGTCTATCCGGACTTCTGTAAGGCCTTTGACACAATCTCCCACAACATCCTTCTCTCTAAATTGGTGTCTTGGTTTCAGTTGGGATGGAGTTGTTTTTTCTTCCCGATAGCTAGTATAGCGCTGTGCTTTGGAGTTGGTATGAGAATAATGCTGGTAACACACTGAAATTGTACTTGTGGCTGAGCAGTTGTAGTGCTTAAAAGTCAAGGACTTTTCAGATTCCCATTCTCTGCCAGTGAAGAAATGCATAAGAAGCTGGGAGGGAGTACGGCTGGGACAGCTGACCCAGACTGGCCAGAGAGATATTCCCTACCATATAATATCACACCCAGTACATAAACTGGAGTCAGCCAGGGGGTGGGAATTGCTGCTCAGGGACAGGCTATCGGTCACCGGGCAGTGATCAATTGCTGCACTGGGCATCACTTATTCTTGTACATTCCTTTGCAAGTATTATTGTCATTATCATTGCTGTTTCCTCCTCTCTTGCTGTCCTATTAAACTGTTTTTATCTCAACCCACAAGTTTTTCCTGATCCTCTCCCCCATCCCACTATTGGGGTTGGGGAGTGAGCAAGCAGCTGGGTGGTGTTTAATTACTGGCTGGGGCTAAACCATGACAATTAGAGAGATATGGATTTGATGAGTGGACTGTTGGGTGGATGAGGAATTGGTTGGATGGTCACATCCAGAGGTTAGAGCTCAACAACTCAGTGTCCAGTTGGAGATCAGTGATGAGTGGTGTCCCTCAGGGGTCTGTACTGGGACAAGTACACTTTAATATCCACATAAATGACATGGACAGTGGGATCGAGTGCACCCTCAGCAAGTTTGCAGAAGACACCAAGATGCATGGTGCGGTTGACAGGTCTGAGGGACTGGATGTCATCCGGAGGGACCTGGACAAACTTGAGGAATGGGCCCATGTGAACCTCATGAGGTTCAACAAGGCCAAGTGCAGGGTCCTGCACCTGGGACGAGGCATGTCCCAGTATCAGTACAGGCTGGAGGATGAAGGGATTGAGAGCAGCCTGCTGAGAAGGACTTGGGGGTACTGCTGGATGAAAAGCTGGACATGAGCTAGCAAGGTGCTCTCACAGACCAGGCGAACAACTGTATCCTGGGCTGCATCAAAAGCAGCGTGGCCAGCAGGTCAAGGGAGGTGATTCTGCCTCTCTACTCTGCTCTGCTGAGACCCCACCTGGAGTCCTGCATCCAGCTCTGGAGCCCTCAGCACAGGAAAGACATGGACCTGTTGGATTGGGTTCAGAGGAGGGCCACCAAAATGATCAGAGGGGTGAAACACCTGTCCTGTGAGGACAGGCTGAGAGACTTGGGATTGTTCAGCCTGGAGAAGAAGAGGCTGCAGGGAGACCTTATTGCAGCCTTCCAGTACTTAATAATTACTAACAGGGCTTATAAGAAAGATGGGGACAGACATTTCAACAGGGCCTGTTACGATAGGACAGTGGGTAATGGTATTAAACTAAAAGAGGTTAGATTTCAACTAGATATAAAGAATAAATTTTTCACAAAGAGGATGGTGAACCACTGGAACAGGTTGCCCAGAGAGGTGGTTAGATGCCCCATCCCTGGCAACATTCAAGGCCAGGTTGGACGGGGCTCTGAGCAACCTGGTCTAGTTGAAGATGTCCCTGCGCATTGCAAGGGGGCTTTGGGATAGATGACCTTTAAAGGTCCCTTCCAACCCAAAGATTCTGTGATTCTGTGATTCTATGAAATTACAAGTGTAAAACAAGCTGTCATGGTCACAGTTTTATTATATTTTTTGGTATAGCATCTTCATGCTAGAGTCTCAGAGGCACTTCTGTACTTGAGCTTTAGGGGAAAAGCCTCCCATATTAGTACCAGACTCCCTGGGAGCAGTGGAATACATGTACCATTTGTGGGTCATGCATACGACTTGTTCATAAAGTTCAAAAAGATACAGAAATATTCATTTAACGCAGTTATTTAAATGAGTGTGCTCATATGCCTGTTCAATGTGTCAGGAAAATCTCATGATCAGGATAAACTATGTATTGGAAGTCTCACTGTGCCTACATACTGATGAACAACTGAGAATGCTCAAGATGGTGTCTGACGTAATGAAATTGTTACAGATAACAGAAAATGAACAGCACATGTGTCACCCAAGGAAGACTGCTGAAGTTCCATGCAACCCCTGTTCTATTATCTATGAGGATTAATTGATTAAAAAAAATGCTTTTATTCTCTTCACGGTTATCAGATTCATTAAAATTGTTAGAAAGCCAATTTTGTGACTGATAAGCATATGTTGTAATTATAGTAAGGATGGATGGCATGACCAATGATATCATACCTCTGAAATGTGTGAGACTGGTGTACACTTATGCTCAGAAAGGGACAGAGGAATGTTAACTTTTTTAGTCGTGGTACACTGGCGTTTCTGAAAAAGCTCTGAGCAGTGAGTGTTTTTCCCATTACATGTCTGAAGTCATTCAGCACATCTTTGGCCTACTCTCCTGTAGAACTCAAAACTTAGGTTTTAATGTTTAGATAAAATGAGGTGATTTTCTTAGCTACTTTCTGTGGCATGAAGCAAACAGCATTGAGAGGCTCTGTTCAGATGTGGCTATTTGTAAAGCATGGCTGGTATTGCTTATACACTATTCCTAGTCTTCTTGTGACACTTGGTACCAAAGACAATTCAAAGACGGGTTCTAAAATTGTACATGGTAGGAATAAACTTTTTGTGGGAGGTGTCAAATCCAAATTCCAGGCTCTGAAAGAATTCAGAACTTGGCAGGAATGAGGAGATACATGGTATTTGTCTTTTTTATGAGCTGCTGTCTTAGAAATCCTTGTAAGTTTGTGCTACCATGCTTAACTTATGCTCTAATTTGGAAGATAAAAATATAACTTGAAAGCAAACCTTGAAAGGTTATCGATAGGGGAAACTGGGCCAGATCTGACAGCCCAAGAGACACAGGGCAGCCACATCTCCATGCTCCTAGGTCCAACCTTGTAGTGAGGTTAAGCATGTATTCCCAGCAGCCATACATACACAGAGCACTTGTATACACCACACATGTGCATGCATATATGCATGGCCAGCCACACAGACACACACACACAGATAGCACAATGGCCTCATCCTGCTCCTCTCCCTGGCCAAGCAGGATGGAGTTCTGCTAGTAAGAATATATATGTGCATATATGTACAATGCAGATCCCCCCAGCAGCTGGGCTCAGATGCTCACTCTGCCCAGTAGCTGCCCCTGGACCCTAGTCTCCCCAACTGCGGACACCTAGAGGTACAAGCCTGCGAGGCTACAGCCCCTCTCCAGTTGCTCACTCACATATACACCCCACTCTCCCAGAGCTGGCTGGGGCTTCCCTGGTCCCCCTGCAGCCAACCTACCCTGGTTTGACCTTAAAGAGACAAGCACACAAGTGGGTCTCACCCCTAGATACCCTGAGACCCTGTGGTCTCTCTGGCAGCTGGCTGGGACTCCCCTGGTTCGTTTCATAGCCAACTCCAACAAGGTCTCACCCTTAGAGACTTCAGACACTTCACCTACTTGCCAGGTGCTCCAGTTTGCTCTCCACTCACACACTTAGTCTCATACTTGCACTTGCTGGTGGTCAGACCCCAATAGAGACCAGCAAAATATTTACATGTGACTGGCCCTTTTTATCCCCTTATCCCTCTATTTTTCCACACTTGTTCCTCCCCAGGTGACCTAGATCCCTCCCTTCCCCACCTGTGTTTCTTCCCCTAAGCATCCCATAATGAATCCTGTGCAAACCCTAAATGCTTTTGATGTATCCCATACAGTGAACCCCCTAGTCTGAAAGATGCTGAGGTGTTGAATCATCTTGATGGCTTGGATCAATGTTGAATCAATGACCTGTTTTGTTTGTTTGTTTGTTTGTTTTTCTTTTCTTGTGGTGACTTTTTTTTTCCTTTTTTTTTTTCAGGAGCATCCCAGACCAGAGTATGAAACCAAACTGCTGCAGAAAAAGCTGAAAAATAAAAACATGACAACAGAAAATTCAAATGAAGTAAGATGCAACTTACTCTTTTCACTTATATTGGATTTGAGTTTTGCTATACTGTGTTTATCTTTTTGTCTGTCTCTGATGGATAGTTTGCAAATGATACTTCCTGGTGCTCTTAATCAGCCTTTTAAGTTGCTTGCTAGGGTTCTGCTGTTATGCAGCCCTGCAGTGCCATTGAAAGGCTTTGAGATCATCACTTTGCTAGCATTGCAAAGTAAAGCATTTTGCATAGGAATACGGTTGACAGGTGATTCAGGATATAATCAGTAGAGTGATGAATGATTAGTAAGATAATCACCACAGGAATTCTTATACAATAACCTAGGATTCCAGTAATTTGTGGACAATTAAAAAAACAGATTTTCGTGTAGTTATTTCATTGTACATGGTAACATTGGCCTCTTTAGTCATGTTGCAGTTACACAGTTGTGCAGTTTTGATAACATTTCCAGTGTAAATGGAAAAATAATTGATGTATAATTTTTAGGTTTAAGTGTGTTTAGGCTTTCTCTGGCTATTTCAAACCTATGAATAAGCACTTTTTTTCCCAGTCTCCTCTTGTAAAATGCTGATTGAGGTCTATTTCCTAAGCACTTGTAAGCCCCTGTAGACTTTGTCCACTAGGCTTGGTTCGACATTACTTATTTCCCGTATGCCATATGTGGCAGCAAAGCCAAAGCATTTGAAAACCATGTCCAGCTTCCGGGTAGAGGAAACAGCTTGCTTTGTTTAAATGCTGGGGACCAGTATATGAAGTGGAGAACGCTTCAGTTTCCAGGTTTGGTTCAACCAATTTAGCCTTGCAGCTTATGAAAGAACCTAACTATCCCTTTCTTCTACCGACCACCATCAAGATTGTGAAGAGTTTCTGGTGAATCTTTCATCTCAGTGTCTGCCTTTCACCTATTGGGCCCAACCAAACTCCACAGAAGACAACTAAAAGATTCACAATTACTTTAATGGGCTTTGGATCTCACCCAATATGAGCAGGGACTCTGACATAGCACTATAGGGAGGTCTTCCCTTACACATTAAGTAGTTCTCTAGGCCTTACAAGTGAAGGATCAAAGACCATAAAAGATGGATAAAGCAGCTGTTGCTGTTCGGCTTTTTCTGACTTAAAGTAAGTGAAATCTGGAAACAAGTCAGTGATTGATGCTGTTGAATATTAGACTTTTGTAGTCATGAGGCAGCATTAGATATCAGCTTGCATAAATGAAACACAGAGAAATCACAACATTATGAATTAGAAATGAATTTAAGGTAAAAGAAAGCAATGAAAATGAGGAACAATGTAAAGATGCAGCACTATAAAAATGTGAAGAACTCCTTTCAGGAAAGGAAATGCTTTCCTGGATTTTTTTTTTTCTCCAATTACTTATTGTGCTAATGTAGATGGAAAATTAGCACTCAGAAAGAAAACATTTGCTTCAAGTTTTTGGGGCATCTACATGCGGACTTTCTCCAATGTCCTTACAGGAGACAAAATCCTATTTTGGAAATTGATGTAGGTATTTTGAACTGCAAACTGCAAAACTGGAAAAATAAATTTTTGTAATCTTTAATTCTGAAGTAATTTTGAAAAAAGATATTTTAATTCTTGGGTGATTTAAATATTTTTTGAAAAGTTTCCCTGAGTCCTCAATCTACTTTCTAAACTTTATTAAAAAATGAAGTACTTTGACATTTGCTATCATACAGTACTCATAGAGAGCAAACAGTTATTCATATGGCAGAACATTTCATTTGGGTTCATTAACATAATTTTCTAATAAAGGCATTCATCCTGCAACTTACTGACTACCATCTCTCCCCAAATTACTGAAAAATATCCCAAACTTCTGAGCAGTTTTCCATTGGTCAATATTTTGCTTACTAATTCTCTTGTAATCACATTTTTTATTTCCCTCAAATTCTTTCCAGCAAACACATTAGTCCGGGTATGGAAGATGTGTGGCCTAGTGGTTTGGACCTCAATGTCTTATATTATGAGGGCAAGAAATGTTTGCGTGAGACTTGCTGAAGAGGAAAAATGCCAGTTCTTTAACTAACTATTATGTTTAACTTAACTGCGGAAATGTGCCATTACATTTTACTTTGGAAGATCCTGAAAAGTTAGACGTTAAAAGTGATGAGTACTTAAGACTGCAATAGTTCTTCTGCCTAATTTTTAGAGGTTTAATCTTTTCTTTTTTTCTCCTTCAGATGGCTGAATGTTATACTCATTGCAAGATCATTAGCACAGGAGCTTTTGCATGGCAGGTTAATATTAAGGCACGGGTTTCTGTGAGGTCTCTGGCTCACTACTTCTGTCTTGTTGGGTGGAAGCCAGGGTACAGGACTTTGTCATATTAATAGTGCAGATCTAGTGTTTGGACTTGCATCAAAGTAGAGGTCTCTGTATTTAAAGATTCAGTCCTCCTAATTTCTTGGTTTTGTATGAATACACAGATGCCTGTGAGGTCTCTGTCTCATCATATCTTTGTTGACAGTCTAATGTCATGGTATAAGTCTCTGTGAAGTTCTCGCCTGAGTACTTTTAGCTAACTAGTGTAATTTAAAGGCATATCTTTTGGGTGTATCTGGTCAACAACTGTAGGGTGCTGTGTTGATATCAAAGGACAGGCTCTGGCACCACTGCCTAAAACTTCTCATTACTTATCTAATATGAAGTCAGAAGTCTCCAGTTCAGCAGCTGTGGCTTTTTGGGATAGAAATGATGCCAAAGCTGCTGCTATTGTGTGAATACTGATTTAGAGCTTACTTAAAGCCATATATTTCTATAAAATTACTGGCTTGTTTCCAGTATGTTAATTCCTCTGTTCCGGTGAGGATGTGACTAGCTTTATGGCAAGAAACTAAGCTTTTATGTGGAAAGTTCTGTGTACAGTGCAATTTTTTTTCTTGCCTTACTCCAACAAGGAGTCTCTGTGAAGATAATTGGCTTATTTTTGCAGTGAAGGGTATGGGTTTGGTTATGGACTGGTTTTGTGATTACAGAAGAATATTGACACCACTTGCATACTCTCTTAAATGATAACTTGAGAATACCTGTTAAGAGAAAACCTACTTCAACGTACAGGTTTTGCTGTCAGCTGTTGTAATCATTAATTTAATGAGTATAGAAGATGCCCAGCACCTGTCAGGCCCAGTAAACATATGAGTCACTCTATCCAAGCAACAAATTCCAAATCAGCTTGATGAGACTGGCAATAGAAAGTATTACCTATCTAATGTATTACTTGCCCAATTTGGCTTGTGTTATAGAATACGGCTTTCATACAAATTCTACTTAGGAAATTTACGTTATTGTAATAGCAAAGAACAAAAATTCAGCCTACACAACCTTGTGTGGTTCAGGCTGTTTTAATAAATATTTTATCAGTTATTTTGAGAGTGGGAAAGAAACTGTGAGGGCTCAAAGCACTTCACAAAAGATTGGTGTGAAGTTACTCTTACAATAACACCCTAAGGTTCTACTGTTTCAGAAGAGAATTAATTTAAAGCTAAAGGATTTGAAACACTTACATGAAATGCCTCAGGTTAGGTAACAAATGCATAAACAGATAGTCCTTATAAATTATGGTATTCGTTTAGAAAAATGACAAATTCTAAGGGACTTATTCTGGAAACATGCAATGATCTGGCTTATAATCAATAGCATTATTTGATTCTTTGTGGTCACATAAATAAAGGCTTGCAATGTAGTGCTTCTTGATTCATGTACATCAAAAGGCTTCTGTGTCCTTGCAGCAGAGCTGAATGCTCATGTGTGCATGCATGAATGTATGTGTCTGATGATAATGTATTCATGCAAATATGGCAGATGCAATTGTTGTAATAAAGCAATTCATATTATTTCTTGACGTTCTTCTTTAATACACTGTAACAGTGAAGTGGATAGAAATATTTAACAAATAGAGTAAAGTGACTGTATCTGCAGAATGTTAACTAAAAAAGGTGTTGGATATTTGTAATCTTCTGATAAGTTGTTCCTCTCTCTCTGCAACAGTAATGTTCTCAATGGAAATACAGGTCAGGAAATGAAAATTGGTCTTGTGCCTGAAAACTTGCAGATGGGGCTAGATCCAGCTCTCACTGGAACTGATGGAAAGACAGACATCCAGTCATTTCTGGGAGAGATGGATCAGGCCCTGACTCCTTTTCATTAAATGTCCAGCTGATCTGGCAAACATGATGCAACATCACGTATATTCTTATCTTTCCTATTTGGCAGGAAATTGAATAACTCATTCCACATATTTCTCAAGGAAATCTTTCTTTATAGAAAAAAAAGGCTTGTCTCTTGGCTCATGTCCTTACTTGGAGCAAACCCTGGGAATATAATAGAATCTGGCATTCTGTCTTGCCTTTAATTAATTTTAAATATGAAAGTGGCAGAATAAGTTATTTAAATTGTTAATTCAGCTGGTAAGAAGAAAAAAAAGAAATAAATATTCTTTTCCATACCGTTGTTTCAATTAATAACTGAAATAAAGCAAGCTGGTTTGAAGAGGAAAGTCAGAAGTGTAAGTATGATACAGGTGAACGTAAAGTAGAATCGTACACTGTGCTGAATACTACATATGTTTAAAAAAGAAAAATCAACATTGCGAAACATGAAATAGTAAATCTTGCTACTAGTTGGTTCCTTACCCAGTTTCACATAAACAAATCTCCCACAAGGCCTAAGAAACACTTCAGAAGTTGGAGCCCACCTCTTTATTAAGTCAGTCCTTGATAAGATTAACTAAAGAAGAAAATCTCCTTTTTATATACATTAGCTGCAGTTCTGTAGAAGAAAACAAGATAACTGTTCATAAATACTAATTTGAACAATTAGAACTGTATAAGAACTGTGAATAAACCCAGAATTCCTGAATCACAAATGTTGAGAAAATAATTTTTAGCATTTATTGAACCTTATTATTAATGTGATAAAAGCACCAATTTTGATGCAGTATTTCTTAAATTAGACAGTATTTTTCCAGACTCTTTCATTGCTTTACTTTGACAAGTAACTTCACTTTCCAAGCATATGGGATAAAAAGAAGAATATGTAATAACTGATATTTTTTTTTCTTTTCAACTTATTCCTTATTCCATCATTAACTTTTCTAAATAAAAAATGGAGAATCACACACAGAATCACACAGAAACACTAGGTTGGAAAGGACCTTCAAGATCATCAAGTCCAACCATTAATCCAGCGCCACCATGTCCCCTAGACCATGTCCTGAAGCGCCACATCCACACGTTTCTTGAACACTTCCAGAGATGGCGACTCCACCATCTTCAGAATGACTGAAGATGAATGAGGACATTTATGAGAGAGCTCTCATTCTCTTTCTTGTACCAATATTTGGTAGGCTAATTGGATGAAGTCACATTTGAAGGGTAAATGTTACAATTCTGATTATTATAATGTTTACTTGAGTTCTGGGTTACAACAGTTTTATTCCAGAGTATTCGTAAGCAGAATTTATGTCTTCAAAAGACTGTTGCCATGGTCTTTCAGTGTGTTCTCATTTAGATGTGTGAGTTCTTCGACTATAGGGTATATGATGTGTATTCAAACCTCTTCCCTATTGCTATCTTGGAATTTGGTTATCTGTGTATGGACTAATCTAAAAAATGCAGCTAAAAATGCCCCACTTGCTCCCTGTGTCTCTGAAAATCTGAGGCAGGATATCTTCATTTGTATCAAATAAAAGAACCCAATGTATATCCACAGTTCTGTGCTCCAGTATTTAGAATATATATTCCAGTCAGCATTCAGAGGGAGGTAGCTCTTCCAATACTCTTTATATGAAGAAAGAAAATGCTTAGAAATATACTATCATAGAATAATTCAGGTCAGAAAGGCCTTCAGGATTTTATCTAGTGGAAACTCCTGCCCAAAAGAGTATCAGCTATGATATCAAACCAGGTTGCTCAGGGGATTATCCAGCTGTGTCTTGAAAACCTCCAAGGGTGGAAACGGTACAACCTTTCTGGACACTGCCTGACTGTCTTTGTGGTGTAAAAAGTTCTCATTATATCCAGTGTGAACCACTCCTATTACACCTTATGCCCATTGTCTCCATCTTCCCGGCATGCACCACTGTGAAGAGCCTGGATCTGTCTTCTTGATGACCTCCTTAAACAAGATGAGCAAGCCTTGCTCCTCATCTTCTCTTCATGGGACAAGCGCTCCAGGGCTCTGTGCTAGACTCACATAAGTTGAACAATTTATTTTTTCTACCAGAGGGCCCAAAACTGGACACAGTATATTAGATGCAAGTTAATGAGTGCTGAGAAGTGGAGGTAATCGCTTCCCTGGATCCACTGGTTATGTACTGGTTAATACAGCCCAGAGTGCTGTTGGCCTTTGCTGCCTGGGCACACTCCTGGCTCATGTTCAGCTTGCTGTCTACACAGAGACCAAAGGGCCTTTTCAGTAGAGACTATACTACTGCAAGGAGTTTTCCACTTCAAAGGCAAGGCTTTGCATTTGTCCATGTTGAATTTCATGAGGCTTGTATAGATTGGTTCCTTCAGCCTGTCTAGGTCCCTGTGGATGGCAGCCATGTACTTGAGCGTATTGACTGACCTCTTGCCAATCTGATGTCATCTGCAAACTTGATGAGCAAGCGTTCCATCACCTCCTCCAGGTCCTTCTTTAAAGATGTTAAACAAGGCAGTCCTAGTATAGACTCCAGCAGTACTCCAGCTGTTACAGGTCTCCAGGTGGAGTACGATTCATCAGTGAATACCCTCTGAGGCAGAGCATCGAACTTGTATTTTGCTGAAGTCAAGGCAAACACAAGTTTCCTCTTGTCCACAAGTCTAGTCATTTTCTCATGGAAAGTAATCAGGTCGATGTGAAACGACTCACCTTTGGTAAATATGTAATGGCTGTTCACAATCACCTACTTCTCCTTTATGTGCTCAGAAATGAGTTTGAAGGCCACTTTCCAAGAGACCAAAGTGAGGCTGACTCGATTATCCTTTTGTCCTTTCTGTGAAGACGGATGCAAAATTGTTCTTTGTCCAGTTGTCAGGACCCTCCCTGATCTCAGTGTCCTTCCAGAGATGATGGAGATCAACCTTGCAATAACATCAGCCTGCTCCTTTAGCTACCATTCCTCTTCTCCAAAGTTACATGTAAATGAAATCACTGCTTATCTTTTTTAAAGGAATAAATAATTGTTTTGTCTAGACATCAACATGGTGTTTAACTAGGAATACTGGGTGCTTTTTTATTCAGTTGTTGGAGGCCAAACAGTGCAGATCAAAGCCAGGACTTTACGAAAAAGGTGTCTTATGCGTGTGAGACTCTTTCTGACAAAATAAAAATTAGTGGTCTTTTTTGGAAGAGAGCTTTGAACCTAGAAACAAAAGAAGGAAGGGCTGCTGTTTGTTGGTGGTGTTTGTATTACTTATTAAGATTTTGGCTCAAGGAAGCATTCTTTCTACGACAGTACTATAGCTTGTGTTGTTTAATCATGTAACTGAGACTTAACCATACAATTAAAGTTAAGCACATGCCTCGGTGTCCTGAATACGGATACAATTAAGTGCTTTTTTGAATTGAGACTTAAGCTTCTTATTGACAACATTAAAATGATGCAGGTTTCTCTCCTATTAAACTGAATGGAAAGAGTAATTCCTACAGGTTCTGTTTATCAGTACTTGAAATTAATGTGAGTTCTCCCTGAGTAAGTAAAAAAGTATTAGTCCTTAAGTCTGCAGTTACTGCAGATGACTTACTATCACATTGTACCCAGTCAAAGACTATAAAAACTGGTTAGAGAGTTACAGAATAGTCTCAGGTTGAAAAATAAATCTCCAGAACTCTGCTGGGTTTTAATTTAATACAGATACTTGAACTTAAGAAAAACTAGAGTATTTTCCCTTTCCTGTGTGCTGGTGGCAAACTCCTGTATCTTGGAGTATGTTTTTTACCTTCTGTTGAGCATATTTATAGGGTAAATTTCATGCTATTAATCTCCAAGGTCAAAACAGAAGCCCAGATTTGGGACAAAATTTACACAGATTGGCTGTGGAAACAACAGTCAGTTAAGCTAGTTGCCAAGAATTTTTTATTTGATACATACTGCAATCCTGTCTGCAATTTTAAAGAAATAAACTGTATTTACATTAAATTCCCTTGGGCATCCATCCCATGAAGATTGAAATTCCACATACTCCATGCTTAAAGAGCTAAAGAAGTCAGTTTGAACTCCTCCATTTTTGCAGCTATTACCATGCTTGACTGAAAAACACTTGCCTGCTGATCTGATTTTCATGATTCACTTAATTTAGGGATAAGATGGCACTGTGTTTGGAAGCTCCTTCACACCATGGTATTTCATGTAATAGATAAACTTGACTTCTTACCAGGTTATTCAAGTCAGCTTTTGCTCCTATTAACGTTACCTGGGTATTGTACAACTGAATTTAGGGAGAGTAGTCTTTTAATTAGTAATACACGATGCCAGATTCACTGCATCTTTCAATCTCTATTGTTCATGTAGTAAAAATGTAAAGCTTGTTTGGATGCATGGACTTATTTAACAATTTCCAATGACATACTCCACCTCCAGCCCCAGAGATTGGTGCATAGATAATTACATAAATAAAGATGGAAATTTACCTTTTTAAACAGTGAAAAGGAACATCTAGTGCACCTCCTCTTCCACTAAGGAGTCCACTGAAAGATGATGTGCCTTTAGCAATTCCTTTGTAGGTAAGCATAACTATTCCAAATTCAACCCTACCCATGGCTTTCTTCTATTCTTGAAGTTCCATGAAATCAAACCAGAAAATCAAAGGAGGATGTTACAAAGATTCTACAACTGTCTGATGCAAGTGCAAGATTAGCTTTAAAGTTTACTGCTATCTTTGGCCCAATTGCTAAATTTAGCTAAAATCTTATTATTAAAATCAGTCTCGTGTTTAAAATGGCCAACTTATTGGCTTGGCAGTTTGTGTAATCCCCTCCTCTCCAACCCCTCTCCCTCCCAAACAACAGTGAAAGTCTTTTTGATGGGTTTAAAATAGGGTGGTCCTTTGAACATCAGTCTGGAATCTTCCCTAACCCGTAGACAGCAGTTACCATCCTTTCTTTCATAACAAATTACAGTGGTTTAGAGAAAGCATAGAAAACTTAGTGGACCAAGCGTTGCACTCTGTTTTGCTTCTTTTGGGCCTGATTTTCCTGTCCTGTGATTGATTTTCTTATTGAGATTAATGGCCTGGAAAATAGGTGAAACCTCATCCCTTGAAACAACTTAAATACCATTTTGAAAGTCTTGATAATTGTCTCTTAGATTGCAAAGAGATCTTTAAAAATTAACCCATTTTAATATTCAAAAATATCTCAGACTGTTTTGTTTTATAAATGCTGTATTGAAAATACAGCTTCAGTTATGTCTTCTTGTTGATGCATTGCAAAAGCCATCCTTTAGTCAGGTGACTTTTTTTCTTTTTTTTTCCCCAGAATTCTGGGTCCACTCAGTGAATTAATTTCTTGCATCTATTTCCTCCTCTACTGTCACTCCCTCACTGCTTGGTTTTAGCTTTTCCTTCCTCCTTCCTTAATACCAGTTCCTGTTTTCTACAGCTCATATCATGGCCTCTTCTAGTCTTATTCTCCTTCTTCCCCAGACCCTTTTCTTCTACTCCACCTCCAAAAATTTGTCTTTATTTCTCCAACCTCATTTTGCATCTCATAGTTTCACATAACTACCTATATTTTCTGTCTGTCTATTTTTCCTTAGTAAGGACAGACAGTATAGCAAGGTACAGTGGCTATGCTGGTAAAGAAAGAAGAGATCCCACCTTTACATATGGGGCAATCACTGTCAGTTTGAAGTTCAGAGGCAGCTTGGTGAAAGCTTGCACTTTAAATTTGAAATATGCAGACTCAGTTGTCAGCTCTGATTAACTGAATGAAAGTAAGCTTAAATCAAAAGTAGTGAATCTTCACAAGAGAGAGAAGATCAGATTTCACTGTGTGCTGTTAATTTTATATCAACAGAAAGGAATGAAAGCTCTTTGATGGCATGGGTTAAGCAGTCCTGTGACGGCTTTAATTTCTGATAGGATCTAGTAGCCTGAAGACTAGCTGTGGACTATGTACAGAGGGGCTTTAATATGTCCATTGCCTTCTCTAAAGCTGACGATGGTGATAATGGTAAAATTATACTAAAGTTCTTGTAGAGAAAATCCATCCTATCTATGAGTTCCCTAGAAGTGCTCAGTTAACTGACTCCTACTGGTTTCAAGTGTAATTTTACCAAGGCCAGTGATCTAACACAACACTGAGGAAAAATTTAATCCAGTTTATTTGATTCATAATGCAGCATACTGTTGAAATTTCAGGTTTAAGATGCTCCCAAACACACTGTGTAAGTAAAGACCCTTTTTCTACTTGAATTGTTGTGAGGTAAATGCTCATCATTACTATCATTTTGCATGTTGTCCTTGTGTATGCAAGTCATACATAGGTAGATCAACAAGGAGATTTACCATCCCTTTTGGGATAGTGGATTTTGAACAATGGTAAGGTATACTACCTTATCCTTTGACATATTGCTAACACAGAAAAACTGTGTTTTTATTTACTGTAAATTATTTTTTAAAATAGCTTATTGTGTTTACTTATGCTTGTCTGATGGATATCTTTCAAACACTATGCAAACCATCATTCTTTATATGGAAAGAGACTTTGTCTCCCTTGACAAAACTTACACTGAATAACAAGAAAATGAAAATTAATATGATCTTCTTGTGCGTTATTTAAAGAGGAAAGATTATCCAATCCAGACATGAGGAATTAATGTTCTTTATATGCAGATAAAGCAAACACTTAAAACAGTTTCAAAGAACTTTTCTTTCTATAAACATTGAAGATCTATCTATAGATAGATTTTATTTTTCTTTTCAATGGGTCCATTGTCAACTAACTGGTACATACAAAGCAAGGTGCACTATGTTTATGGAAGTATCCTTACAAGCTTGTGAGTCATAGTGCCAGGCATTATGAAACAAACCAGCAAAATCCTAGAAAACAAACTTTCAGATATATTTCTTGAAATAGTCTGCTATTCTAGAAACAATACTGACAACAAATATGCCATATCCAATAAATGAAAAATAGTCTATAAATGAAGTTTTTTACTGCAATAAGGCAATATTTGAGAACTAAAAGGTGTCAATTAGTGAAGTATGCTGGATTGAAGAGCTCTGGGAGTTGAACATGGAAGAGGCTTAACATTTCAAAATTTTAAAAATTATTGTGAGTTTGCATCCAAAGCATGCATGAAAAAATGATAAGAAAGGACTCTGGACATAATTAGGCTTAATCATCTCAAAAAAGACATCAGATGTTAGAAGACAGCTCACAATGATTAAGAAAGTGTTTTCATAGCTGTAAAGTTGAAATAAAAAGTTACAAAAAAAGAGTTCTGAATTAGTTTTTTAAAAAGAAATTTAAAACAATTGAAAGGACTTTAAACATACTAACAAATCCCCCCCCCATAACTGACACATCTATGTAGTAAAAATGACATTCTAATTGCCAAAGACTATACTTTTTCTCCAGTATGATGATAATATTAACACAAGAGACGAAGATGGAAAAACTAACTGGAAAAAGGTAATGGGAGGATATTGTCTGTGTAGTCTGTATTTAAATTTGCACCAGCACAGGCTAGAGGATGACTGAATGGAAAACAGCTTTGCTGAAAAAGGACTTGTGTGCTCTGGTGAACAAGTTGAACATGAGCCAGCAACGTGCCCTTGCAGCAAAGGCCCACAGCCTCCTAGGATTCATTACAAAGTGTGTTGCCAGCAGATTGAGAGAGAGCATCTTTTCTCTCTACTCAGTCCTGGTGATACCACAGCTTGAGTGCTGTTCCCAATTCTGTACTTCCTTGTACAAGAGAAACATGGGCATACTGGAGTGAGTCCAGTGAAGAGTCACTAGGTTCATGAAGTATTGCAGCATCTGGCATGCCGTTGTGTGAACCTTTGAGAGGCTGAGAGCTGAGATTGTTGAGCCTCAGGAAGAGAAGGCTCAGGGACATCTTATCAATGTGTTCAAATATCTGAATGAGAGGGATTAAAGAAGATGGAACCAGCCTCATCTCAAGAGTATCTAGTGGAAGGACATGAGGTAATGGGCACCAAATGAAATATAGGAAGTTCCATTTAAACATAAGAAAAAGCTCTCTTATTGTCGGTGGTCAAACACTGGAACAAGGTGCCCAGATAGTTTGTCGAGTCTCCATCCCTGGAAATAATTAAAGCCTAACTGGACAAAGGCCTGAGAAACCTGTTCTAACTGACCCTGCTTTAAGCAGGGTATTGGACTATGATGATCTCCAGAGGTCCCTTCCAGCTCCAGCTGTTGTGCAATTCTGTGAAATGCAGGAAAGGAATGATCCAAGCAAGTGCAGACAAATTGGTTTGACCACAATAGGCACATTTTGGAAGAAAATGTAATTTGAGCTTTACTAGAAGTACTTGAGAAATGTAATGTGGGTTTACTAAATGCAGATTAATAACCATGTCATATAAACTAGTGTCTTTCCTTAATGATATAATTTATTCCCTAAGAAAGGGAAATGTAGTGTACTTCAGTAAACCCACATAGTGTTATGCCACAAGGGAAATATCACATATTTAGTAGGTTATAAATCAATATATTTCACTAGGACTGACTGGAAAAAATGGTTATTAGAATTTTCATTAAAAAGAAAAATAGAAAATCTAATTTTAAAATGGTTAATTTGGCAATGTAACTACAGTGCCTTCCAGCCACTGCTGTTTGGTGCTTCATGTCTCATTCTTCTCTGCTGTCCTTCATGTGATGATTTTCCATCATTCTTTTTTTTTTTTTTTTAACATGCCAAACACAGAGCACGGTGTGCTGTGAGTAAGGAGGGCAGCTGCTTACCCAGTCCAACGTGAAGAGTATATCTCTGTGGGTGACTGAAGAGGGGGAGTCCTGCACGCTCTGTACTCCTTCCTACTCTTTTTGCTGACAAATGGCAAGGGATTCATTGCATATCATTATCACTACAGGGTTAGAGGAGATGATCTGATCTCATTGTTTTTAAAAGTTTACAGGACTAGTTGTGAAAGAGATGGAATTAGAACTCTGGCCATGTCTGTTTGGTCTACTCTTATTTATTTCTGTGATTGCTATTGCCGCTTACATTTCAGGTGGTGTACCGTAGGGCTTTTTTCCCTGTATTGTTGTTGTCCCTTCTGATCCTAATATTTCATTTTTCCCCTTCAATTTACTTTTCCACACAAACCTGCAGTTCAGTCTAAGTGTATGGTATGGCTTCTTCTTCTTTCTGTGCTTCATCTTTCAATGTGTTTAAGTGCATATCTGTTGATTCAGCCAGGTGAAGTGAGAAAAAGTATCAGACTATGTAGTGGAAAAGGTGTCATGATTAATTTGTCTGTATGAACTTCAACACATATTTCCCCTCCTCTGTTTCTTTAAAGGGACTAAAGAGGCTACAGAGTTGGGAAATCTTGCTAGAAAAAAGTTAATGTAGAGAATATGGGAAAATCTGTGGGTGATCTAATATTTTAAAAACGTCTGAGGCTCTAAAGCTTTAGAATGTAGATAATCCTGTTCTTGATAGATTTTTTTTCCCAATATATTTGGTATAACAAAAATATTTGTTCCTTAATTATTCCTACCTCAGGGGTGTTCAGTTATGGAAACAAGCACAGCATGGACAGTTTCTGCCACTCTGTTCTTCAAGATTTAGAATGCTCCCATATTAAAAAAAACAAGTTTTCATCCACTTTCATTTATTCCAATATAAAATTACTGTTGATGAAAATTAAGACCCTTTCCACCTAAGCACCAAGCCAGGGAATATCACAGAATTTTAAGACTGCTTTTGCTGGTTAGTTTCTCCTTATGAAATGTAAAATCTAGAGCAGAATCAGAGAGACAAAAACTAAATCAGAAAAATGAAATCAAGCACAAATTTGACTAGATTTTTTAACAGGTTGTAAAAGAAAGAAAGTAGACAATTGACATTTTGGATATCTTCCAAAATGGCTAAGATTGAATAACTAATAAAGTGTACATTTGAGCATGTTCTTAAAACTACATTTGGATTTTTATAAAATAAAATTTTATTTTCTGAGTTTTGTACTACATGATAAGAGATGGTCTAAATGGGTTTGCATCGGAGCCTGAGCAATTAAGGTGCGGAATTAGAAGGAAGGCTAAAATCTAAGGACATAAAAGGATATGAAAAAGTTAGAATAATCACAGGCTTTTGAGGAAAAGAGCAGTTATGAACAACTTGCAGAACTGAATTGCTATCCATCTAGGAAACACAATGCCAAAAGCCATGTAGACTGAACTGTTCAAAACCCATAGTTGCCTAAGTAGTGAAAAGTGAATAAAACTTGTTATAGCATTCTCCCACCTCATGTCCTTATGCCATTTTTTTGTAAAGAAGAAAAGAAAGTCATAGGTGGTGAGACAAAGGGGAAGACTGCATTGCAGAAAAGCTCTTGTTAGCTGATTTTTTCACCATGCCATGTTGCATTGTCACAGCAGCAGAACAATATATATACTTTGCCTTGATTAATAGTGCCAAAACCGAGCTTTGTCCAAGAGCTGTTTTGTGTGTGGCTCTGATGTTATAAGATTATAATTTTTTCCTCACCTATTCCCTCCTCCACCTCTTCCCGCATACTTGTTCTTTTTTTGTTTTTAGTAACATGGGGTTTTAATGTAGTCATTAGTAATAAATACTTCCTTTCCATCTTGGATTTACTTTTTCATTAGGAAGTGCATGATGTGTTCCTTCATCTCCTCTCATTCTCCATCACAAATCTGCCTTACAAGCAGTTATGCATGCCTGAAATCTTATGCATGTACCTAAACATTTACTGAACCTGGTTTAGAAAGAACTAGATGCTTGGTCTTGGTTTAGAAAACATTGAAAGAGTGTGTTAAAACCTCCTACAGTTGCTCTTGGATCTGGTGGAAAGACTATAATTACAGACCTGTTATGAAGACTACTTACAGGCTGCTCATTGAAATGCAAAAATTAAATACAATTTAAATAAAAACTGACCTGCAAAGATATGCTGACATGAAGCAGTGCAGCTGATAGAGAAGATACACATCACTGGTTGCAAAGATGAAACACCTCCTGGACCTAAGAGGTTCTGTACATAAAATACAGATTTTGGTATTGGTGTGGCTAAGTAGAGTTCACAGTTTCTGCCATTTCCTTTGCTTTTGTGTGGAGTTAAAATTAACTATCACCGAAGCTAAGAGTAGCACTTACTGTCTTTAAAATAAAAGCATTAAATTATATCTAGGAATTGCATAACCTATACATAGACAAGCAAGCAAATATAAGCTGTAAGCAAGAGAAAAAAATTCAACCTGCTCATAGGAAATATATATGCATTTCCTCTAGATATTTAATTTTTTTCCATTGTAGTATTACAATTTTAATTTGAGGCTTTTGTTATAGGTGGGATTACTAATGTTGTGTCTAATAAAATTTTATCTATTTTCAGTACCTTACAGCTGTATAAAACCATAACTCTTCAGGCCAGAATTTTCTGTCATGATTTTCTGAATAGAATTCATAATTCCCAGCTTCTGAATGTCCAAATTTTCAACTTTAACATACTTTTTGATGTAATCCATTGGACAGAAGCATAGAAGCTGTTTATGTGGAAAAATCTCTGTCTTGAAAATGCATATGCTGCATCTTCTCCTACTCCTTAATTCTTATAAAGCATAAGTTTACCTTCACTCTTTGTTGACCATTGCTGCAACATAGGCTGGTACTGGTGTATGTTTGCCATGTGCCTTTTAACAGTGTGAGACATAAATTTTTTATTTCATAGTTTATAATGGCTGCAAATGAGAAAGTGGAAATAAGATTTCTAAAATGCAGTTCTAGCTTGTCCACTGATGAAAAATGAAGCTACCATTGCAATTCAAGTGCAGCTATTTGCACTTCCAAACATTTCAGTAGTATTTTTAACATTTGACCAAAGGTTTTAATTCCTAAGACATTGCCAAATATTAAGTGACATTTTGGTTCCTTCTAGATCCTAGTGCAGCCAGTCAGTACAAATAGGAATCTTAGAAAAGTTTGTGTAGGCTTGAATTGTTAGAGCTTAACTTACAATTCTCTGACAAATTTTAACAACACTGATTATATCTGCTCATTACTACTATTTTAAACAAATGCCTACTATTTTAAACAAATGCCTGCTTCTCATGACTGGAGTGCTGCAATGGA
>NW_010565334.1:0-239 GCF_000687285.1 Phaethon lepturus
CACTGGCCATATGGGGCTGTCAAAGGGTGAGTGAGTCTTGCTTATCACTCCTTGGGTCTACAGCTAACAAATCAGCTTATGGATGGGGATCAGGGAGTCTCTGTTGGTGTGATATTGCCGCCGGTGCACTGTTGTGGTAGCGTTCGACACCTGTTGTTCTTTGACCCTGAGCAACCCCACCACAGAAGGGTCCTCTGAGAGACCAGGCAAGGTGGACAGCTGTTTAATTTCCTCCATCT
>NW_010565334.1:592-916 GCF_000687285.1 Phaethon lepturus
GGTCATAGTATCCATTACCCACTTCTTGTAAATATAAATCAGAAATCCCTTTATTATTAAGCTCAGAAGTCAGACCAGCCCTTTTACCCTTCCTGGGAAACTGCTCACTGGAAACCAGAGCAACAATTTTCCTGGAAGAACTCCTTTTTGTGATTATTTCTCCTTGCAACTCACATACCTGGGCCTCTAAGGTCGAGGTGGATTTTCCATCCCACTTCCTCATGTCCTCTCCGTGGTCATGCAGATAAAACCACAGGGTGGCCCGTGGTGTGTACCCCCTGTATCTTCCCTCTTGAGCAGAAGAACACTTACTCCTAACCGCTG
>NW_010565334.1:1085-1912 GCF_000687285.1 Phaethon lepturus
TTGCTCCACAGCTGAGACGCAGGCCCATAGGGAGGAGGAGAGATTTTCTTCATATTTCTCGAGTTGTCCAGTCAATTCATCTACCGTTGGTCCATCTCCATCTTTCCCGGTCATTACTGCTAATGAGTTGGCATACGACAATGGTGTGCTCCGTACAAACTTCCACCACATAGACTGTGTGCTCTGGACTTCATCTGGATCTGTGTTGTCTTGGTCATTATAAATCACCTCCAGCATGGCTAAATCCCTCAGGTACTGGATACCTCTCTTCATGGTGGCCCATTTGCCTGGGCGACATACAACATCTTCCTTTAAGGGATACCTTTCCTTCATGCCATACAGGAGTCGCTTCCAGAGGCTGAGGTCTTGTGTTGCTTTGTCAGTGGCCCCTTCCCTAGACAGGGACTCCAGCTGCTTGGCCACCATACCCTCTATTTCCAGGCTACTGGCCCTGTTATCCCAGCATCGGAGCAGCCAGGTGACAATGTGCTCGCCTGGATGATGGCTGAAGTGTTTTCGCATATCTTGCAGCTCACTCAGGGATAGGGATCAGGTGGTTATCTCTGGTTCTGCCTCTTCCTCCTCCGGTTCTCTTGATGGCCCTTCTTCATCATCCTTTACTACCAAATGAGCTGACTTTCGTGTCCATTTCTTCTTGTGTATGGGGGCAACTGATACCAGCACAGGTTGGTTCTCTGGTTCATCTGCAGGGTTTGAGTAGCCATTGAGTGGCTGCAGTGCCTGTTGCCGGGGTTGGGATAGCTGCAGTGCCTGTTGCCAGGGTTTGAGTAGCCAGAGTGCCTGTTGCAGGGGTGGTATTTTTAAAT
>NW_010565335.1:0-251 GCF_000687285.1 Phaethon lepturus
GAGGCGTGGGGGGGTGGAGAGGAACGAGTTTCTCCTGGCTGTACCCGCAGGGGCTGCAGGTGCCCACAGCGGCCGGGCGTGTCCCTCACAGCCTGGTGGCCGTTCAGAGGCTGCGGCACGGTCCTGCCCGGGCTTTCTTGCCAGCCCCCCGGGCAAGAGGCCTGTAAAGCTTCGGGGACGGTGACAGTGACATTTCCAGAGCAGCGCAGCTGAAGGCAGCTTGGGCATCAGCTCCATGTTCTGTCCTCTAA
>NW_010565335.1:316-3817 GCF_000687285.1 Phaethon lepturus
TGAGGCGGCCATTTTCTGACTTGTAGGAGATACTGGTAGGAAAGGTGTTCTCTCTGTAAATGTCCTCTAGAGGAAAACCGGCATGTAATCCTTTCTTCTCGTATGACAGCGTGAGATCTGGTGAAGGGCTGTAGTAATTTACCCTTGACTCTCCTGCTTCCCTAGGCTGGCATTCAGGGAGAAAGAAAGATGTCGTTGAAACCATTTACCTATCCGCTGCCTGAAACAAGGTTTCTTCATGCAGGCAGGCTTGTGTACAAATTTAAAATCCGGTATGGCAACTTCAGCAGGTAAGCATGTTAAAGCTGCGGTTTGATGACTGCATGTAGCAGTGAGTTAATGAGAGACCCTACATTCAGGTCGTGGGGGCTCCTCATCACCGACTATGAAAGTGGTCACTTAAAAGTTGCTACTGCACTTGCACAGGCTGAGCATCGGCCTGAGAGAGTAATTTGTGCTGTAAAAAACACTCCTATTTTTCTGCCATGTGTGGATTTTGTGCTTCAGTGGAGAAAGAGGCTGTTTTTACTGACAGTATTTTGGAATTTTGTAAGTGTTTAACTGAGAAGCTCTTGAGCCTTTGTGAGCTGTAAAAAACACTCCTGTTTTTCTGCCATGTGTGGTTTTTGTGCTTCAGTGGAGAAAGAGGCTGTTTTTACTGACAGTATTTTGGAATTTTGTAAGTGTTTAACTGAGAAGCTCTTGAGCCTTTGTAGTGGTTTAACCCCAGCTGGCAACTTAAGCCCCACAATGGCCCCTTGCTCACTGCTGCCCTGTGGTGGGATGAGGGAGGGAAAATTGGAAAAGGTAAAAGTAAGAAAACTCATGGGTTGAGGTAAAGACAGTTTAATAGGTAAAGCAAAAGCCATGCACACAAACAAAGCAAAACATGGAATTCTTTCACTGCTTCCCATCGGCGGGCAGGGAAATCTCAGGAAAGCGGGGCTCCGTCATGCGTAATGGCTACTTGGGAAGACAAACACCATCACTCTGAATGTCCCCCTTTCCTTCTTCCCCCTTAGTTCTATTGCTGAGCGTGATGCCCTTTGGTCTGGAATATCCCTTTGGTCAGCTGGGGTCAGCTGTCGCAGCTGTGTCCCTTCCCAGCTTCTTGTGCTCCCCCAACCTACTCGCTGGTGGGGTGGTGCGAGAAGCAGAAAAGGCCTTGACGCTGTGTAAGCACTGCTCAGCAGTGATTAAAACATCGCTGTGTTACCAACGCTGTTTTCAGCACAAATCCAAAACATAGACCCGTCCAAGCTACTGTGGAGAAAATTAACTCTATCCCAGTCAAAACCAGCACCGCCATGGAGCTCTGTACTCCAAGTATGTACTTCGTTCTTGGGCTGTCTGCTGTTAGCAATCTGCCTGTCGCTGGTCTTGCAATCTGGCGCTCAAGTGTGGATGTAGGAAGAGTCTTTGGAAACTCTCACTGGCTGCTGGCACCCATCGGCGGGCAGGGAAATCTTAGGAAAGCGGGGCTCCGTCATGCGTAATGGCTACTTGGGAAGACAAACACCATCACTCTGAATGTCCCCCTTTCCTTCTTCCCCCTTAGTTCTATTGCTGAGCGTGATGCCCTTTGGTCTGGAATATCCCTTTGGTCAGCTGGGGTCAGCTGTCGCAGCTGTGTCCCTTCCCAGCTTCTTGTGCTCCCCCAACCTACTCGCTGGTGGGGTGGTGTGAGAAGCAGAAAAGGCCTTGACGCTGTGTAAGCACTGCTCAGCAGTGATTAAAACATCGCTGTGTTACCAACGCTGTTTTCAGCACAAATCCAAAACATAGACCCGTCCAAGCTACTGTGGAGAAAATTAACTCTATCCCAGTCAAAACCAGCACCGCCATGGAGCTCTGTACTCCAAGTATGTACTTCGTTCTTGGGCTGTCTGCTGTTAGCAATCTGCCTGTCGCTGGTCTTGCAATCTGGCGCTCAAGTGTGGATGTAGGAAGAGTCTTTGGAAACTCTCACTGGCTGCTGGCAGTAGATGTTTGTTGTGCTCTTGGGATTTTTTCTCTCTCAAGGTTCCCTTTCCACTGCCACTCCTCTTTCAAATGTGTTTGTGACAAACCTGTCCTGTTGTTTTGAAACAACAGCGTGCCTCTCCTGCCTGCAGGGAAGCTGAGCAAGCTAACTGCTTCTCTCAGTTTCTGGAAGGCACTGTAGTGGCAAGCCTGAGAAATGGGAGTGAAGGGAGTGTATTTTAGTCTGTGGCACTGCTGGCATTGAAGGAAGAGAAAGGAAAACAGCCTTTGGGTGTGCAGGGAACAATGAGCAGGAGGGTTGTGGGAGGTAACGGTTGTGTGGTAAGCCTCAAATAACAAGTTTGAGTTAGTAGCCAGCAAAGTGACTGAAGCACAGGGTGCTGAGTAGTCTGGTCAGATGGGGCAGATGTCAAACAAGTAAAGAAGATGATCTTTTAGCGGTGACAAAAAGACTTTCCCTGAGGGTATTGCCCTGGAGGAATCTGCTTGTGTCAGGCACACAGAGATGATGGGCAATGGGCAAAACCTTGACGAGCTCACTGAAGGAGCTCTGGAGCTTTTAATTTGAGAGGGACTCAGAATCCTGGAGGCTGTGGACTATAACAATCCCAGAAGTTTGAGCTACTCTGGCAAAAGGAGATGAATCTGCTCATGTTTAAGGGTAGTATTTCAAACCAGGTGCTTATAGATTGTGTCATGCTGAAGGAGTGTTCTGCAGAGCTCAAACTTGGTCTAAAACGTCACGATTTGTTGCTGTCTCAGCCTCTGATAAGTAATTAATAATGATAGTATTCATGAAGCTTAATAAAAAACCCCAAAACAGTGGCTCAGCATAATCTGGCTCCCTGTGTACATCCTTCAAGGCCGTGATGATCATCAAACAGCAGTTCAAGGTTGGTGCCCTCACCGGCTTTTTGAAAGTCTTATAAACTGTTGAGGTTAAGTCTCTTTTCAGATGGTAGCCACCGTGCAGAAACTGAGACTGAGACCTTTTGAGTCAGCAAGTATCCCTGCATCAGGGAAACAGCAGCATTGTGCCATCCCGAAAACTCTGTTTTCATGCCAGTGAGGTTGCAGCAGAGCTAAAATGCCATAGACAATGCCTCAAGCATCTGCCTATAGAGTGGCTTTATGAGTGTGAGTGGACTTCCTTTTGCAATCATATGTGCACAGACATTGCCAGAGCCTGGGTTTACTGTGGAAGTGACTTGTTAGCCGCAGAATGGACGAGCCTGTGCTATGAACATCAAGCCAATTAGGCCATCTCCAGACCTGAAGCGACATTCAATCTCATGCCACACTTGTCTCCTTTTTCCTTTGCCGAAGTAGGACGGCTCTTTGAAATTCTGGTGCATGACTTTATTTTGGGATGAACTTGAAATGCAATTGTTTCTTTAGCTTTGCTTATTAGCATTTTGCTGGAATAGTGTCAGATCCAGGAGAATTAACCTTCCTCCTTGTTTTGTTCTCTCTGTTGATTTTGGAGAGGAAGGTGTGTTGTCTGTCTTGTGGCGTCGT
>NW_010565336.1:0-5976 GCF_000687285.1 Phaethon lepturus
TGCTCTTGATCCCTGCATCCCCTGCATCCCCCGGCCTGTACTGATACCGGGGGTTGCGCCGACCCAGGTGCAGGACGCTGCACTTGGCCTTGTTGAACCTCATGAGGTTCACACGGGCCCATTCCTCAAGCTTGTCCAGGTCCCTCTGGATGGCATCCTGTCCATCGGGCGTGTCAACTGCACCACTATGCTTGGTGTCATCTGCAAACTTGCTGAAGGTGCACAAAGGGAGGATGAGAAGGAAACACCTTGGGTCCTGCTCTCAGAAGAGATGTGCTTTGTGGGAACCTGTTATCCTACCTGCTAACCACAAGCCTGATGTTTCCTATCCAGCTCTCCCTATCTGCTCCCATCCCAATTCCTGGCTTTTCTACGCTCTGATGGTCCTGTTAGCCTTGCTAGCAAGTCCTCATCTATCTAGTCCTACTTTCTCAGCCTGAGCTTCTCTCACTCCTCAGACTTGCCTGTCCAACCTTCTTTTCCTGGTCTGCTTTTTCCAGTCTCAGCCTCTCCCCACCCTCGTGGCTCTCTGCCTCATACTTTTTGATCAACTAATTTTGCTTAATTTGAGACCCAGTCATCAGATTAATTTCCTGTTTGAAGACAGAGAGATTAAAGACCTTTTCACAGCACAACCTGTCATTCAGAACACTGTAACACAGGCGAAGGGATATACATTTCTCTGTTTTTTTCCATTTTCTCATCAGCCCATTCTTCAAAACAGCCAAACTGTTTTTTTATTAAATTTTCCTAAGCAATTTAAACTTGGTTGGATGCATAGAATAGAAAAACTCAGCATAAAGTAAGTGTTTCACAAGGTTTTGAACAGAACAAAAAACACAGAGCAATTCCTACATTCACCCTCTACAAACGATCCAAGCTCATGTAATGGAAATATTTAGCAACCTAAGTAATAGGCCATTCTGTCAGTACAAATTATAATTAACTTCCTTTCATTTCTCATTGATTTTCAAGATTTAGAGGACTGTTTACGACAGCACCTAAAGGCATTTCTCTCCTGAATCATTAAAGACATAAATAGTAGGCTGAGTGGCTATAACAGACCTGGATCATTAGGTACCATAACATACTCCATATTAGGATATAAGGATACGCACATACTAGAAGGAGTTAAATTGAAGCAAAGAGAGTTTTAACGACCTTCACAGACCGAGCCAGTAACAGAGATAATTGTTAAAATGGTTGATTGTTAACTGGATTAATGATAATGCAGATTAGACTGTAGGAGCTGTTGATCTTTAGTGACACCCAGACTTAAACAGACTTCTCAGCCCTCATTAAACTGTCCTTAGCATCTCAACAAGAAAGCAACCCAGTGTGCCTGAGTGGGAAACATGCTCCTGCCCCAAGGAAAGATGAGTCTACTGTCAATTTTATCAGGCAGCCTTCCCTGGCCCCACCTCTCTTTTTTCCCCATATTCGAGACCTATAGTCTCAAGTACGTTTGTATTCACATTTGACTTCCAAAAACCCAGTTGTTCTAGGCAAAAAACAGAGAAACCCACCTAATAAAATCTGTCTCCTGAACACCACAGCAATACCATTCTCTCTTGCAAGTAATTCAGTGTTTCTACACATGCAATTAAAAGAGCCAATTACAGAGCACAGTGTGTTACATAAAATGTAATGCCACATTTCATCTTTCTGAGGCAGGTTTCATGGTCCACTGGATCTCAAGCTCTTGAGGACACTCCACAGCCCAGGGCTGACTGCAGTACTCTATCTTGAAACGTGACACAGAAAGTGTATGTTTTTATATTAATCCTGTTTGGGATAGTCCAAGCAGATGCTGTTGTCAGAGCTTCTTATGGTACAAGAACAAACATTGGACCATGTGTAGGAAATGTCAGTATTTTGGGAAGATTTGCTAACCCTACTTCTGGAATAAAACATCCAGCTTTGCTATTGAAACCCAAAATGCATCAGGCTTCATCCCAACACTCTGAAAAGGCTCGCTTTAAACTTTCTAACTATAGAGAAGATAAAGTATATTGCACCTGAGATGCGTAACATTGGGCAGAGACGGAGACAGAGCAAATCCAGACAATCTGGGTGGTATCTGAAGAGAACTGAAAAGTACACAGGATGACGCTGCCCAGAGGAGATGGTCAGTGCAGTGGCTGTAGTTTGAAGCCGAGTACACAGCACCCCTCCGAACAGCATTGCAACCAAATCATGACACTCGCCAGATGAGGCTTGAGCAGACATGAATGTAGACTGCTAAATACAGCATCCTGCCCCCAAAACTGACAGCTTTCTTTGTAACAGGCTAAGAAAGTACAGCATCTCCTCTATCCCTCTCTTCCTTTCCTGAAGAGGTACTATCAGGTACAATACTGAAGGCTGCCTGCCACATCCTATTATCAGATCCTAGACTGAAATTTGCTAAAATAGCTTTTATATCACAATTCTGTCTCAGATGAGTGAGGAAGCATGTAGAGTGCACATTTATAAAATGTCAAGCACAGCAGTTCAGCCAGAATGGGGCTAGGAACAAATAATGTAACTAATACTGTTATCTGAAGAGAGATTTAATCTCTTTGTGAATTTTTCTGCAGTATCTGAATTCCTAAGAAAGTTATCTACTGTTTACAAATGGAATCAAGATGAAGCAAAAAAAAATCCTTTTAACTTTATATGCCCCAAATCTAGACCCAGTTTCTCCCCGTTCTGTACATATTCTTGCATAAATTTTACTTGAGTCAACAGCTATGAGACTGATACTTCTCGGTATCAGATCATAATGTTTTAAAATAGGTTTCTATGAATCAGAGAATGAGCAAGGATCGTTCACCTGCAAACACCTTGTTTTCACTGAGCTGTTCAATATGAAATAGGCCTATATGGTGGAGGCAGGAGGACAGAATCCAGGTCCTTGGGACAGCATTCAACTGTCTAGCCCACATGTATAACAGGTTTGGGAAAGAATCTTACATACTTCTACCCTCCAAATCATCCTTCAAAAAGGTTTATGTTTATTCTACGAACTCCTAAGTGCAAAAACCAGTATTTGATCACACAATTCAACACCATTTCATAATGTCGGCACACCAAGATATAGCTCTGACTTCTGAGTACCAGATTTTGAGCCTTAATAATGCTGCTTAAACATTTTTCTTGTTTAATATAGGTTCAGAGTATTGAATTGCCCACCAGGTATTAACCAGTAAACATTTCATTTGGGATTAACGTCAATCAGTTTCTTTTCAAAGCTTCTATTACTGTAATATCGATGTAGCAGACACAGCATTTAAGGGCACTTATGCAGTAGCACTATTTCTTATTCAGATGAGGTAATTCTGCCAGAAACGTGTTCAAGAGGCTTCAAAACTGCAACTCTCCAACACATGAAAAATGATCAAAACAACTTCTTTAAAAAATAAAAAGAAGATGGCAACCTACAATTAAAAAAAAAGAGATAAAGGCATACTCTTAAACACACAGCAGGATTAGCAAAAGATGAAATATATTTTATAACTGCCATTAACCAGTGTCTCACTATAATCAGAAGGAAATTTCACTTAGCCAGTGCATATGTTCATGTATTATTTATTCTCCCTGAGAGCAGTGTGTAAATGTATAAAAATTGAGGGACTGGCAGTCCTGGAAACAGAAGGTCTCTCTGTTAAGCTGCAGAGTGGATTTTACTCAGGCAGTTACATTATCCTAGGCATAATTTGGAAAAATGTTGGTGCTGGAATGTTATTACAGATGGCCGAGAATAGTGTCCAGCACTTGTTCTGGACCCTCTCGGCACAAAATGAACCCTGATGTTAACAATAAAGTTAGGAACTGCTGATATAAGGCACCCTTGGCAACACCTTTCAATATATAAGGACAGTGTTTTTGCTCTCAAGCATTTAGGGACATGGGAACAGAAGTAGAATAACATTCAGAGACTCGCTCCAGATCCCCCAGTTGCAAGCAATGGCAAACATGAAATACTTCCCTTGCCTAAGATCCATTTGTTAAACCACACCACCACTTCTGATTTTCTGGAAGAGATCTATCCTTTCGTGTTTGCTGTCACTATTGAATCCCTTTAGTAACACACAACACATTCCCTGAGGAAAGAAATTTATAAACCTGGCACACCTACTATGCTACTTGTAGTCAAAAAGGGCTTCAAATTCAGTAGATGGTGGCTTATAAATGCCAACAACTGAAAACCTTTACTTTCAAATTCTCTTCAGAGTTGATGTGTGGCAAGAAAAATTCCCTACTGCATGAGCTTCCTCCACAAAGCTATTTGTGCCATCAACAGAGAACAACACAGATTAATAAAAAAACTAAAAAAGTAATTTTCTCCTCGTTATAATAAACTTCAGTTAAAAAGAAGAGTAACCAAGGGAACATGCTGTGGATGCTGAGACTTTGCATTTCATGCAAATCTGTGGAGTATTAAGGCACGGACTCTGGCGAGGATTCAAGCCAAAGACCTTTATTGCTACAGCACGTGCTTTTTATACAGTTACAGCTCTCTCACGTGCCACAAAATGCGTCCTGATTGGTTACTACACACAGTCCACGCGCTTCTCACACAGTCAGGATTGGCTGCCTGCAGGTGTCCACGCGCTCTTCTCTAACCATTCTCCTTCCTTCTTCTGCTCCAGTACCTCCCCTTTTGCGTGTGAGAATGTCACGCACTTCTCCACTTCCTCCTTGGTTGTTTACCATCTTTAAAGCCACAGTTCCTTCTCCTCAAGGTCAAGCCTTTGTAGGGTAATCCCAACATGAATCTGCTCATTTACACACAAGAAATTTATTTAAGAGCAAAGCGCAAGAATGAAATCCTTAAGCCATCGTCCCAAGGCAGTATTTCAAAGGCAAACAGGGCCAATGTCAGAAGCATACATTTCCATACCAGTGCTTCAAGCAGTTGGTGGGCCTTGGGATGGCAGCAGCTGGCAATGCCGAGAAAGAAGCAGCAAGGCAGTGAGCTCCAAGCCAGCGTGTTGTTTCCAGCCTTATTTTCAACGGTGTCACATGATGGGCCAACACCAAGACGACAAGCTGCTCTTCACTCTACCTTTCCCTGTTTGTTTTCCAAGAGGCTTTGGAGGCTCTCCACAACAAACTAAGCAGGTTTTTCAGATGCTGGTTACTGAACAACAAAGATGGTCTATTATCAGAACAGACATCATGTTACCCTCTTTCCTGAAGGTCTGGAATAGCTCAAGGGCAACACTCACCAGCTATTTACTGGTGTAAGAGACCATGCTCCTAAGCCTGCAGTTTTTGAAAGGTGCCCCAGCACTGCAAAAATATACAATAGTGTGTGATAAGAATGAGTATTGCCCTCCACTTGACTTTTTGCGATTCACTTTTTGCTTGGAATACGAAGGATGATGCAAGCTAGCATTTTCTACTCAATTAACTTGTATTCTCAGCTATACAAAAGGTAACAGATCCCCTTCTGAGACTTGGGCACATACCTTCGCCTGAAAGCCCCACCTTTTAACTGCTGCCTTATACAGTACTTTTATAAATCTATTGATTCTTTTCATATTTCTCACATTCTGTCACATGAATCCTCACTTGTTACCTGCCATCAAGAAAACTGGAATATCCATGTATTCTTTTTTGTACCTTTAGATAATTCTTCTGGATAGTCATGCCACTCCCTGTTCTCTTTTCTTCTTAATATTATGCCTTTTAACAACTCCTTCATGCAAAAGTTCTTCTTTACTCTCAAAGGAAGTATCTTCTCCACCTTCCTTGTGAAAACTGGGCATGCCAGTCATAGAATAATTAAGGTTGGAAAAGACCTTTAAGATCATCAAGTCCAACCGTCAACCTAACACCACCGTGCCCACTAAACTATGTCCTAAAGTGCCACGTCTATACGTTTTTTGAACCCCTCCAGGGATGGTGACTCTACCACTTCCCTGGGCAGCCTGTTCCAATGCTTGACCACTCTTTCAGTAAAGAAAATTTTCCTAATATCTAGTCTAA
>NW_010565336.1:6308-19595 GCF_000687285.1 Phaethon lepturus
TGGTTGTCCTTCTTGGCCACCTGGGCACACTGCCGGCTCATGTTCGGCCGGCTGTCAGCCAGCACCCCCAAGTCATTTTTTACTGGGCAGCTTTCCAGCCGTTCTTCCCCAAGCCTGTAGAGTTGCATGGGGTTGTTGTGACTGAAGTGCAAGACCTGGCTCTTGGCCTTGTTAAACCTCATACAACTGACCTCAGCCCATCGATCCAGCCTGTCCAGATCCCTCTGCAGAGCCTTCCTGCCCTCAAGAAGATCAACACTCCTGCCCAACTTGGTATCATCTGCAAACTTACTGAGAGCGCAGTCAATTCCCTTATCCAGATAATTGATAAAGACATTTATTGATTTAACAAGACAGCCCCAAAACTGGGCCCTGAAGAACACTGCTTGTGACTGGCCACCAGCTGGATTTAACTCCGTTCACCACAACTCTCTGGGCTCAGCCATCCAGCCAGTTCTTCACCCAGCGAAGAGTATACCTCTCTAAGCCACAAGCTTGCCAGCTTCTCTAGGACAATGCTGTGGGAGACAGTGTCAAAGGCTTTACTAAAGTCCAGGTAGACAACATCCACAGCCTTTCCCTCATCCACTAGCCAGGTCACCTCGTCATAGAAGGAGATCAGGTTGGTCAAGCAGGACCTGCCTTTCATGAATCCATGCTGGCTGGGCCTGATCCCTTGGTTATCCTTGAGAGAGACACCCCAAACCAGTCCAGGTAATACTGCATGAAGGGCCACCTCTTATGGCTGGGAAAGGATTATAATTGAGCCAGTTCCCACCTGCAGGGCCCCCTGTACACGTGGCCAGAGCTGGCAGAAGGCAGTGAAGAGAAGTCAAAAGAAGTGTGATGGCAAAGCGTCCTCCAAAGACAGTGCACTCTGTGCCTGGCTGCCCTCCTTCCCTCTCCGTCCACGCAGAGCCATTAGAGAGATGAGAGCAGCACTGAAAGCTTGTGCAGCTTCACTACTTCAAGGCAGTAGCTGGCAGGAAGGACCCCATTTTCTCATTAGTACAAAAGAAAGAGCAAATGGAAGGAAAGGCTCCCCAGGACCGAGCTGAGCTCTAGACTGCAGGAAGGTGCCAGAATTGCCATGGAGGGAAAAAAGTTGGTAGTTTCCTAGTGTCAGAATTGCACAGATGCTAGGAGGTAACCTGGAGCAGAAAGGGAACCTAACACACATTAGGCCTACAAAAATGTCAGAAAAAGAAATTAGAGGAGGAGTAACAGGGCACCAGGAAAAATATGCACAAGAAATTGATGAGGCCGTTCAAATCCTGGGTCATTATACCGAGCTGGATCTCTTGGGAAGTCAGGACTGAGATCTGGGTAGCTCTCTCTCACACTGCCTCAGAGAAAGAAGCAACAGGGAGGGATTTATCTCTTACCTTCCCAGAGAACAACATTATCTATCCCTTTTCTTTTGATTTGTGCAATGGGAACCACATGGGCCTATGGAGGTGAGAGGGACTAAAATGACAGCATGGCCTAATGAGACAGCCACAAGTGCCACAGGCACGTGTTAGAAAACAAGATTTCTGCTAACAACCCTTCAAAGACCAAATTCCCAGCACTCTCCCCTCTACAACCTGCTTGGAAAGGAGGTGCTGTTCTCAATTATTGCTCTTTTTAGAGGAAAAATATCTTCTACAGCTAAAGGCAATTTTTGCCTTCTGCGCTACAATGTCTCATCACAGGTTTCATGGTAAAAATGAGTGACACTTGCCAATGGCACCTCCACACTGCAGTGTTTGTACATATCCCCATCTTACTAGCATCCAACCACTTAAAAAGATTTAAAGAGCTAGCCATCCCATGTGCACATAACTTTATTTAAACCATCCTCTCACTCCAACAACTTGCATGCCAAAAGATGCAGTTTGGAAAGGCAAGGACAATGAAACAAACTGGTTCCCGAGATTATTTCACTCATTAAGAAAATAAGTAAGTCAGTACATTTCAGGTGCTAGGGATGCAAAATACTAAGAGTTTGACCCTCCCACAGTGGCACACGGGAGAATTGATCAGAAACAAAGACAGTGAGACTAATTTTCCAGTTCAGACAGACCTATGCATAAAAAGAAATAAGTAATTTATTTCCATTCTCATCAATTGCAACACTAGCAAGAGAAAAGGACTTGTTATTATCAGGAGTGTTTTAACAGTGTTTCTGACCCAAAGATTACTGCTGTTGCAAATAACCCACTAGTGATTTGTCATCTCACTCATTGAGCTGTTAAAGAGTGGTATTGATGAAGTTACAGTAATAGCAGACAAAGCAATAAAATGCCTCCTTGACATCTGCAAATTTTGAGTGCCCTGAGGGACCACCTTTCTTTGTCATTCTATCTTATTTCTGCTTTAAGTTCATTTCTTCTTACTGCTAACATCTCAAATTAGATCACCTGAAAAATAAGAGCTGAAGAAGCTTAATTCAGCCTTGCCTTGTCTTCCACTCACTTCTACATACAGATAGAGCCCTGAAATTATTTTACATAGGAAATACCTCTTTAACAAAAACAGCACTATCGTTTAAAAAGAAAGTAGAAAAGAAAAGAAAAGAAGAGCCGTTAAAAAATGTGAAGAAATAGCAAATTTCATCCCACCTTTTGTATTCTACAACTTATGTTTGTGGAGAATGTACTATTTAAGGTAGACAGTACACACCTGACAGACAAAAAGTATTTAATTTTTCACCTAAAAATGTTTAACAAACTAAAACAGCACTATCATTTAAAAAGAAAGTATAAAAGAAAAGAAGAGCCGTTAAAAAATGTGAAGAAATAGCAAATTTCATCCCACCTTTTGTATTCTACAACGTATGTTTGTGGAGAATGTACTATTTAAGGTAGACTGTACACACCTGACAGACAAAAAGTATTTAATTTTTCACCTAAAAATGTCTTCTGAAACAAAAACCTAAGTTTCCATAAATTATGCTCCAGCAAAATGTATCTTTGGACATCAGACTGGATGTACGCTGAAAGGAGATGCCATGACAGACAGCCTGGACAATAGAAGCTGAAAACACAAAATAAGAAATTTACTTTAACAAATGTTTCTAGGTTAACAAAATAGACTGACAGGTTATCTAAGTGGACTAAGTGATTGAAATTTACTGTTGATTTCCATTATAAAAATAATAACCAAAAATATACTCCCTATTTAATTTCTTAATTTGATCAAACAAAACATCTGCTAATTCTCACACTATTTCATTAACCTCTTTAGTCAAGTAAGATGGATAAACTACCCTTCATATCACAGAACTCTGGAGTTGTACCTCTGATATTGCCTTTCAGCTCCATGGGTTGAGTCAGCTTTCGCCTAGTCTGTTTTGTGAGTGTATAGAGAATTAATGTTTGTGAAGTGTTTTGAGCACAGCAAGTGTCAAGTCCTTTCTTCTGACACAGACCACAGATCCAAACCAGGCACATCCATGGATAATGTTTCACACTATCCATACAGAAAGTGCTCATAAAGGTCCTATAAACCTCTTAAATGTTTTTATTTCTGATAATCTACTGAGACAAACGGAAAAAGAAAGTGAACAAGTTTTCCCAGTTGCTTTTTAGGAGCTAGGCATACCTGCAGATATATAAAAGAGTGTGAGTACATTTAAAAAAAAAAACAAACCCTAAAAACATTCCTGTTTGTCTTTTTATACAGTCTTTTCTCCATCAGAAACTTTTCATATCTTCAAAAACAAGTCCTTCTCCGGTAACTCATTTTATAGAGCTGCCTCTCTCCTCTTCCTTCCCTTTTCCCAGGGGGAGCAGTGGCTTTACTGATCATGTGCCACAGTAGCTCCTGATTAATTCTGATAGACAACCAGCAGTTAGCTGGCACATCACCATCATCGCCCTAGGATGAACAATAATCTGCTTCGCCATCTGCTCCCAAATTTATTTTTAAGCAGTCATCACGCCCTCCAGTGCGGCGAGTGTGGCAGGAACAGCACCCTTTCCCCTGGAAGCTTTGTGCTGCAAGGTGGTGCCAGGGGGCAAGGAGGGAATGTGCAGTTGCACACCCCTGAGAATCACAGCGGATAGGAAACAGATGGGTAAATGCAAGAAAAATTGCTGCTTCTCCCTAGGGGCAGGCAACTGCCTATTCTCCCCCAGCAGACAGGGAGTGCCCCGCTGGTTTTCACTTCTTTGGACACGTTTGATAACAATAAATGGTCCAGGGTGGCAGAAGTAGGGGGAGGTGATGTGTGTTGACCATTTACTGACGGGAATATGCATCCCCGCATTTACTGAGGACCATGCAAAATTTTTCAACATAAAAGCTTTTTTCGATGACTTCACCTCTGAAAGGTGGTGAACTGTAACAAGGCTCACAGACAGACTCTGCCCCAAACGAGTTGTGCTGTTGTGCCAGTTAGTCTCAACCTACGACATCCCTTGTGTAACATGGACTTGATTCATTAACTTCCTTTGAAGGGGAGCACCAAGATGTTACATCAGCATGGGAAGCTAGCTGGGAGCCACAGGAAGGACACAAGCACAGGCTTGATGAAGTTGTAGGGCAGTGAGTAGGTTAATTTTGTAACTGCACAGCCCTGCTCACTGCCTTCATACTCACTTTCAGGTACAGTAATACAGTCCAGGAAGTGACAATTACAGTGTGGTTGTGGCTATGCCACTGCTGAGAAGTGCTGCTGTCACCAGCAAACTGCAGGTGGATGATGACATATTTGGAAACTGATGTCATGTTGTAATAGAGACTTAGAAAGAAATCAGGTGGACCCTAAAGCTTTGTACAGCTGGTGGAATGAGCTACACATCTTTGATATACTGTCAGCAAGATCTGATGATTACCCCGCAGAAAAGAGGGAAATGCTGAAAGCAGTCTCCAGGAGATGAACAAGGACTGTCAAATCTAAGGAGGACAAACACAAAGGCCAAAAAGAGAAATTCTGAGGGAATCTGAGAAAGAGCAGAAGCATAAAAGGACCTTAGCAGGTCTCCAGTCCAGCCTCCTGCTCAAACCAGGGCAATCAGACCTGCCTGCTTGTGACCTGAGCCAGCCATGTCTCGAAACCTTTCAAGGGTGGAGACTGCACATCCTCTCTGGACAACCTGCTGCACTTGCTTCACCATCCTCACAGTGCAAACATCTTATACTGGGTTGGAACCTCTTGTTTCAATTTATAGCCATCACCTCTTGTCCTCCCACCAGGCACCACTGTGAAGATCCTGGCTTTGTCTTCCTGGTAATCCCTTGTAAGTGACAGCTATTAGACGTCATGCAGTCTGATGCTGGACTGTCCTGCAAAACATCCTCATAAGCAATTGACAATAAGGAGGATGTACAAGTGAAAATTATTCTCAATAAGTAAGTATCAATAATTTGGGATACCCCACTTCATGGGATAGCCCTATGAAGTGAGGCCCTGATGACAGTTAATATTTTCTAGTGACTGCCAGGTAACCAAATTCTGTGAATTTAAATTCCATTAATTTAGTTCACAGTTTAGAGGGCAGGACAGGTTACAAATGCTTTGGGAGACAGAATTCAATTCCAATGCAGAAATGCTTGGAATAAGTATTACGACATTCAGTAAAGAAAGGCAGAAAATACTGCACTCGAGTTATAAAAAAAAAGGGGGGGGGCAGAAGAGGAGAATTGTTTCAGCAGCTCACTGCAAAAAAAAAAATCAGGTTTGTAACAGAGGACAAAACCAGGAACGAACAGTACTGTGCTGCAAAATAAGTAAAATAAAATCTGGCTGCTATGTATATTAATAATTACGTTGTGCAAAGCACGAGACAATAGTATGCTATCCTGCTTTATTCTGCCCTATGAATATCTCTGCTGATAAACCGGGTGCAGCTTCAGATCCTATACTTGAAGGTGGGGACAAACTGTAATGATTCCAAAGGAACAAAATGACACAGCTTAATACATGTTTCATTAGGGAAAAATTGGAGAGACAGACTTGTTTAGTTTTCATGCGGTAGTGGTAGGGAACAGCAAATTTTGCATATTTAGTATGTTACAGTAATTAAAACAGCGACAAACAGTTCTTCAACTTCACACATACACACAAAAGATTACTCACAGCTTTTATTTGGGGTAAAAAAACCTTTAGGTTAGGGTATTAAGAAAACACTGAGCAGCACTGAAATATGCTAGCCATGGAGGTTAAATTTATCCTGCTTCAGAATAGGACAATGGGCTACCTCTTCCAGCCCTGCACTGTATCTGAAAACAGCCTTTAGAATATACTGAAATGCAGGTATCTTTTACTGTATGCTCATGCTTTACTTTGTACCTACTTCTCAAAGCAGAAACAAACATAACATTTTTAAAGCTGCAACAAACATAAAATTGACAACAGAGTAAGAAAAATTCAAACAGAACTTCCCTCCCACCACTTAGGGCTGTTTAATAAATAAGATTGCTAACAGCAGTTTTCCTTGGAAAATTTGATTCTGCATAATCATTCTGGTTCACAAACAAATGCTTTATCTTTTGGTTTAGGTGTTCTTCTGAACATTTTAATCAACAGATTGCCAATTTTAGGGTATGTTTCTCTACTGAAAGTCAGTAAGCCAGGGTCGTGGTAGTTGAAAGGTACCAGACTGCATACCACCTCTGGAGCTCTGTACTCCTCGCTGAAACTAATCCGTCAATGGTACAAAAGCAGCATCCAGAAAGAACTGGTTCAATATGCAAACTCCACGCAACAGTGCACATACAGACAGAAAACCTGGCCCTTTTAGAAGACACTGGAATCACTGCAGATGATCAGGGTCCTTTTGCAAGCACAGCAGTCATTTGAGAGCTGTGGGATGTACCTTTCCCTTGCTGCAGGGAAGAGCAACACAGGCTGCCCCATCTGAACGGTTGCATACTGTAGTGATCATGACCAGGAGGCTACTGCACACAGTGAACCACAGAACAGTTAGCCTGAGTGGCTTCAGGTCTGTGTTGTGCTATGCTGTGCTACATACAGCACTTGGCCTTCAGGCCTGGCTGCACATATACTCTGGCCACAGGATAAACTTGGCCAGTTAACCATACCAGAGGAGTCTGCAGGCAGCTCTCACCAGTGATTACACCACTATGACTTTATCTTAACATGAAGCAGCATGCTGTCATGCAGACTTTCTTTTGCTCAACAGCAGAAATTTTCTTCTAAGAAACTCCTGTAAGAATGTTGAAGACCATCATGCCGGTGAACATGTCCACGGATGGTGTTCTGCACATTGTGCTGTGCCCCCACCTGGAGGTCTGTCCAATGCTGGACAACATGGGATTCCTAGCATTGGAAGGGACACCAGACTATCCAGTCTCCCTTTCCTTCTTGTTAGCTCCAATAAATGATATTTTAATCAATACCTCACAGAGTCTGAGTGCCTTTGTTACTGGGATTATAGCAAACACTAGTGACTGACAAAGACCATCTGCTAACCTGTTTAAGTGAAAGTCACAGCAGCGTTTCTTACTTTAACACAGTATTTCATGTCTGACTCGGCACTGAACACCTCATGATGCTCTTGTCCCACTTTCCCAGTCTCCAATACATGCAGGCTGAATGAAGAGTATAAAATTGCAGGTTGATTCCTGTGAGAAATTCTTGATCCTCACATTCTTTCCTGTTGTTCCTAGCACACTCAACCCTTTGGGAGACTCTGGATAGAGTCTTGAACTTGCCAATTTGAAAGTGGCCTGGAAGAGAGCTTAACCCAGCTTGAATTCATTTAAGTGATCACCACTGAAAAAAACAAACCAGTAACATTCTTGATCCTTTGCGCCTTTAAGCAGTTGCAGGGGTGAAGACAGAAATTTACAGATGAGGAATGTTACCAAAAGCCACCTTCACACTCGAAACACTGTCCAGAATCTGAGCCAAGATGTTTGTCATCTCAGTTTGCTATAAGTGATTTTAACAAATCAAAATTTGTAAAAAAAAAATTTGCACAGTAGAATAATCATGACTAGCAAAAAAAAATTTTAAGATGAAATGATAGAACTTGCTTTTATAAATAAAAAGGTTTTTTAATTAATAGTTTTCTTAATGAAAACTAAAACCTATTATTTTTGTAGAACAATTCAGTGTCTCTCCTGGATTGGACTATTCTATACAAAAGAGAAGCTGAACATACACCAGACCCTGCGTGAGCTCAATTTTAACATGTGCCAGTTTAATAGGTCTTTCAGAGTCATGGAATGAAACCGGCATTCATGTGGTGCATATGACAGCTTAGAGAGATTTAAGACACTTAAACCCAGACAGGAGCATAGGGGCTTCTAGTCTGCAGGGCTCCCTTCACTGGCAGCAGGGAGAAAGAGGCTCCATTACAGACCACTTCTGCCTCCGGTGTCTGCATCTAGTTTGTAAATGTTTTAAGTTAGGGAGGATGAAAAGCTTGTCTAGTATCAATGCTCATCTTTGGGAGGAATCTCTCTCCCCCTCTCTCCCGTTTATCCAGTTGTATTATTGGAACATTTTCTAAGGTCCTGCAAATACATTTTTAAACAAAACCAGTGCTGAGGCTAATTTTGGCTTCCTTCCACAGTCCTCAAAGGAGTAGAAAAGTTATCTGCATCAGTTTCCTGAGCATTTTATTTTTATTTTAGCAGTATTAACTAATGAAGAGTGCCACCCTACATATGATATTTTGCAGCATAGGCAGATGAAAGGTTTTACAGTTTCAAACTGTGACTTGAGAAAGAAAACAACAATACCTCAGCCTTCCAGGTTTTTTCTGAGGATGAGAGTTTGGAAGCCTGAACTCAGGGTCTCTTCCTAGGTTTGTCACAAAGTTATTTCCAATTAGGAACATATCAGATACATATCCATGTAAGTTATTTTTACATATGTATAAAACTTTGCAAGATCTCACTGTAACACTGTCAGTTATTACCATTACAGAAGAACATTATCTACACATTAGTTCTTTTTAATAAATGAACTTTGCTGCCATAAGTGCCAGCATATTTTAACACTATACATGAAAGTAGAGTTTACTGCAAGCATACACTGTTTGATATAGCATACAAGGCAGGGAATCATTTGCAGAAAAACAATATATTGCATTTCTTTTAAGCAAGAGTGTTTGCGTATTGTGTCAGATGCATATGTAAGTAAGAAATGAAGTTGCAAATGTTTGAGTATCAGTTATGCACTCTTTTACAAACCCAGAAAGCTCCAGTACTGTTCTGTTTAGATCTTTTATGCCTATCCCTGCAGTAACGTCTAGAGTCCATTTTATTCCTGGCTCTGCCTTACCTCCTGGAAAGTATATATGTCTGAAAAATTAACAGAAACAGTATTCCGAATACTTCTCTATTCTTGTATTAAATATACTTTTCTACAGAGTGAGTTTCCATGAAAAATTTCTCCTCCACCCTCAAATCAAGGTTCTTTCATTATTTACACAATCCAAGATCCTCTCTACACTTTTGCGCCAGCTTTCCTTTTAACAAAAACCTCTGACTTTCCTAAATATTTTCAAATTAATTTTGCCTCATTCACAACAATCTGGGGAATCAGGCAATTTGTTCTGGTTCCATTTGAACACACAGGGACCAGGGGACGTTTTGCCTTAGAGCTATGACTAAATGAGGCGAACAGAGAATAAAAACAAAAACAAACCCCAAACCACATAACCTCGCTCTGCTGTCACCTGCACCAATCACTTGCTGCACGAACCTGAGCTTTTAACGGGAAGCAGGCACAAAAGCAATCGCTTGTTATCACTGCAATCCCAAACCAGAATACTCTCAGTTCTCCTTGGGCAGAAGATGAAGAACAGCACTACAAAGTTAGCGGCATCCTCTTCTGTGTGCTCCAAGGACTACCTTTCAGCTAGTTTCAGATTGTTCATCACTTCAAAGTCACAGCCATCCCCATTTAATCTGTTCATTGTCTGCCTGATGCACACCCAAAGAGATTCACAAAAACACAGCGATACAGGTCAAAGATACAAGAGAAAGCTCTCTCCATTTCACCAGAAAGTATTCAGAACTTATAAAGCATTTACTTCAGGGTCGGGAAAAGCCAGACAAGATTTCAGTGGAAGCAAGAAGAAACATTCAGATTTTTGACAAAAGTGGTCAGCAAGAGATCAAGGTACTTTATTAAAATCCATGTGAGTCTTCTAAAGAGCACAAAACATTGCCTTTCAAATTTATAAACAAATCCAGAGTCTGATTTAACCCTTAAATAACAAAATGATAATGCTCCGGATTAAAAAAATAATAATAATAAAAAAAATCCAAGATAAAGATCCTGACAATGGGCAAGGGACTGAAAGTTATCTTTGGAAGGGAAAAAATTTGAAGCTCCAGATCACTGGCCTCCAAACTTCTTTGATTCCACACCCCATCAATAAAAAATTTTAGCACACACCCTCAATATAAGGATACTTACTTATAAATTACATACATGGGCTACTGTACTATTATGTACATTGTAAAACTTCATAAAAATAGAAATAGGATGAGATAAAGATGAAAAACTGTTTTACAAGTTTTTATTTTCTTAATAGTACAAAAAATATTTTCTTCATATACCCCAATGGATTGTTTTGCATGCACCCCTCTTTGGAGACTGCTGCAGATGGCCTTTTATCCTCCTTTCTACACTCAAAAAGAGTATCTACTCTCTTGCAGCCCAGTGAGGAACGGCATTTACCCTGAGCTAATGCAGAGATAAACAACTATGACAGCAGTGAGCCCTGTGACTGGCATTCAGGATTTGGGGAAGGGTGGAGGGGAGCTGAAATCACAGCTCATTTTGTTAGGGACTACACTTCGTAACACACTCAAAGAAAAGGGGCCATTGGTGGAGGCCAAAGCACAGAAGAGAATTTACTCATATGGAGGGAACTCAGCTGGAATATGAGTTATTACAGGGAAAAAAAAAGTAAGCCAAATAATTTTGGAGAAGTTAAAGGATAATGGGGAAAACAGGAAGCAATCTATTTTGATTGTGGGAAGGGAGGATGTTCAACTGTTTTGTATGCTTATCAGCAAACTAAAGAAACATAGTCCAGATAAATACATCAGAAAATTATTGCATAACTGGTATAGAACAACAGTTTTAGAAAAAAATCATCGTTCACTGTTCAGATTTAGAGGGTGTTTCAAGGGTCTATCCTGGTTCACTTCTATTTCATAATTTTGATTTTTTTAGATTTTGATCGTAGAATTATATATGCATATGCAATGTAGTAATGAGACAAAATTGGAAAAGGCGGCAAATCCTTGGCAGAAGACACAATGGGAATGAAAAAGTCTTCTTTATAAACTACAGAAATTGTCAGCAGTAAACAAGATGATGTTTATATTATTCACCCAAACCAGCACTTTACCTTCTATACGGCCTACAGAAGACTGTTGCAAGCCTTATAAAGGCACCTTAGGATTGGCAGAATAGGGATGAAAATAATATGTGATATCACTGTTCAGACACTGCAATATTGGGACACTTATAGGGACCTACACAGACAAGATCAAGCCTATGCTTCAGACTATACCACTAGTGATGTTCTCAAACAAGGTAACTTCCGAGTAAGATACCAATTCCAAGCTTTAGCTGCTGTAACCTGAAAAGAAAAAACGTATCACAAAATGTATTAAAAGGATTTTGCGTCACAGCAGTTCCTAAATGAAGAGTCATGACAAGTTGAGGAATCAATGTTTTGGCACTGAGAAATTGTACAGCATATCTGCAAAAAAACACTGCCATTACATTAAAGAAAGTCACTTCATACAGTCTTCAAAAAACACATCAGCAAATGCATATTTGAAATTTATTGTCACACAAATTCTGGTACAGGCAGTGATCTGAGAAGAAAACAACAACTACGTAAACAAATTCTCAGACACAGATTTCCAAAACCGATTTTCTGTCTCTCAGCATTCAGAAGCTTACAGGGTCTTAATGCTCCTTTCAAAACTGATTATAAACAAACATACGGACATTAACTGCAAATCTCTCAACTCTCACAGAGAGTTTCAAATAGAAGGCCTGCCGTGCTGTTTACTTGCTTTTCCTTTCCCTCTCCTTAGGTACGCATTCATGCTTAGTACCATAAATGCTTCTATTGGAGCAAGCAGAATTGGCTCAACTCCAAGGTAAATTGCCATCTTTCTGATAGAAAGGCATTCTGCACAGATTTAAATTGTCTTTTACCAGATTTGACATAAGTGACGTAATAAATTAAAATTCAAACAAAGAGTGTTTAAGAGAAACAAGCTCTTATTCCTTTCATTTACAGGCGGAAGAGCAACAGCGCACCAATCACAAAATCATGGAATAGTTTGGGTTGGAAGGGACCTTTAAAGGTCATCTAGTCCAACCCGCTGCAATGAGTGGGGACATCTTCAACTACACCAGGTTGCTCAGAGCCCCATCCAACCTGACCTGGAATGTTTCCAGGGATGGGGCATCTACCACCTCTCTGGGCAACCTGTGCGTGTCTTCCACCACTCTGATTGTGAAACATTTCTTCCTTAGATCTAGACTAAATCCACTCTCTTTTAGTTTAAAACCATTACTCCTTGTCCTATCACTACAGGCCCTGCTAAAAAGTCTGTCTCCACCCTTCCTATAGGCCCCTTTTAAGTACTGGAAGGCTGCAATAAGATCCCCCTGGTGACTTCTCTTCTCCAGGCTGAACAACTCCAACTCTCTCAGTCTGTCCTCACAGGAGAGGTGTTCCATCCCTCTGATCATTTTTGGGGCCTTCCTCTGAACTTGCTCCAACAGGTCCATGTCTTTCCTGTGCTGAGGGCTCCAGAGCTGGATGCAGGACTCCAGGTGGGGTCCCACCAAAGTGGAGTAGAGGGGCAGAATCACTTCCCTCGACCTGCTGGGACACTGCTTTTGATGCGGCCCAGGCTACGGCTGGCCATCCGGGCTGCGAGTGCACATTGCCTGCTCATGTCCAGCTTTTCATCCACCAGTACCCCCAAGTCACACATTTACTGTGTTCAAAAAATGTGTAGGCATGGCACTTCAGGACATGGTTTAGTGGGCATGGTAGTGTTGGGTTGACGGTTGGACTTGATGATCTTCAAGTTTTCCAACCTTAATGATTCTATGATTCTAAGGTCTTCTCGGCAGGGCTGCTCTCAATCCCTTCATCCCCCAGCCTGTATTGATACCAGAAGTTGCCCCAAACCAGGTGTAGGACCCTGCACTTGGCCTTGTTGAACCTCATGAGGTTCACACGGGATCATTCCTCGAGCTTGTCCAGGTCCTCTGGATGGCATCCCGTCCAGCAGGCGTGTCAACTGCACCACTCAGCTTGGTGTCATCTGCAAACT